>NW_004797630.1:650648-651949 GCF_000002075.1 Aplysia californica | reverse complement strand
CTCCCCTTTCCGCCTCCCTTTTGAGTCATTAGAGTGATGTCAGTGTGTTCCCATTGTCTTTTATCAATTCTACGGGAAGTAGGTGAAGATTGCGTCACCCGAACCCACTTGACTTTGACGAAACAGTCGGTAGTGGTGTAAACATTTACTGTCGTGTCTGTCTGTCTGTCTGTCTGTCTGTCTGTCTGTCTGTCTGTCTGTCTGTCTGTCTGTCTGTCTGTCTGTCTGTCTAACACTCGGCCGATGTCGTTGCTTTAGTCTGAACGCAATTAATGAGGGATGAGAGGTTGCATGGTATATTTGGTTGGTCAGCAGTTCTCGTCAGAACGAGTGTCGCTGTCCGAGTGTTTGGTGTGGTGAAAGGGGGCTGCCCAGTTTGTCACAGGCCCATTTGTCACGTCAAGATCCTAATTTGTCACAGGCCCCGTTTGTCACATGCCCATTTGTCACAATCCCAATTTGTCACAGGCCCAATTTATCACAGGCCCACTGGTCACAATACCAATTTGTTACAGGCCCAGTTTGTCACAGGCTTACTTTGTCACAGGCCCAGTTTGTCACAATTTCATTTAAGTAGATCTATTTCAGTATTGATGACAGTCATAATTACAGCACTTTAACACTGTAGTTGTAACTTAAGTGTTTTTATTCTCCACCTTCAAATTGGTGGTGTAGAGCAATAAATAGTCCTCTAAAATGTCTGCCATTAGTTTAATGTTTAGTTTAATTAGGGTTTAACAGCACTTACAATACATAATACACATTGATCCATTTAGAGTCAAAGATTAGGAGTGTTACAAAAGAGCAGATTTCAAAGAAAGCAAGGAGAAGAGATAATAACAATGCTGTAGGTGTTTGATAGGAAAGAAGGAGCAAGCGACGCCAGTGCACCCGCCAACGAGCCACACGCCTGACTGTACATCAGCAATAAGGTGGCTGCAAAAGTGGGCAAACGTCTTTCGTTGTTGTTGTTGTTGTTGTTGTTGTTGTTGCTGTTATGGTTGTTGCTGTTGCAGTTGTTGTCGTTTAAGTGGTTGTTTTGTTGTTGTTGATGATGTTGTTTTGTTGTTTTGTTCATGTTGTTATTGTTACAGTTGTTGTGTTGTTGTTGTGTGTGTGTGTGGTAGCCTATCCGTTCGAAATGTTCGGAGCCCCGAAGAGTGTGTTCTTCGCCAGGGCGACCGCCTGCCTCCCTTGGGTAGCGGGTGAGGCAGTCCAACCTCCCTGAATCCTCCCCGAAGAGATGCCACCGCCGTGTTGTTGTTGTTGTTATTGTTGCTGTTATTGTTATTGTTGTTGTT
>NW_004797630.1:648287-649416 GCF_000002075.1 Aplysia californica | reverse complement strand
GGGGGTTCATATTTTTGGAGGTTATTTTGTGTGTTTAGTATGTTTATGCTTTCGTATTTGTCCTTGGGATTTTTTGTTTTAAGATTTCTCGTTGTTGTTGTTGTTGTTAATGTTGTTGTTTTTGTTATTGTTGTTGTTGTTGTTGTTGTTGTTGTTGTTGTTGCTGTTGTTGTTGTTGTTGTTGTTGTTGTTGTTGTTGTTGTTGTTGTTTTGGGGTTGCTGGCCCATCGGAGAGCTGTGCAATGTTTCACAGACATAGGTAAATAAATACATGAGATATTTTCTTTCTATAAGGCAGGCAGACGCAGGTGAACGTTCGCACCCTCCTCTGGGCTCCTGACTCTTTCTGCAGCCTTTCTACCGCAACTCCTTGGCTCCTTCTTATTGGTGTGTTTCAGCCACACCCCTGGTCTTCTGGTAGGAAAGATCTACACCTAGTCTTCTCGTACAAGGGCAAAATGATAATATCTCGGATGCCCCCTGTGCAAGTTGCGCACGTTAAAAGATTTCTTGATGGTCCAAAATTGATAAGAGTGGGCTTCGGCCGCAACCCGGACTCAATTCAAAATTTCTTACCAACTGAAAACGTTTCATGTGCCCCGAGTGCTTATACGACCTTATGCAGTTGCCAGCACCGTAAAACACTTACCAAAAACAAAACAAAAAGAAAAGAAAAGCAAAAAAATCGGAGCCAGATTTCATTAGACCATTCATGTCACCAAAATAGTGAATAATCCTCGCTACCTAATCGTCGTTCTAACTGATCACATAAACGTGTACATAATAATATAATGTCTGAGGAATGCCAGGATAAAAATTGTCAGGCTCTCATCACAATAATCAAAGTGAAGAAACTAGCATTTTTCCGCAGGTTTGTGAATTTTCATCAAATTTTTGTTTTGTGGCTCAACACCTTTCATGCCCATTAAAGAACTCATTTCTGTGTGGATTTTTCTTTAAAAAAACATTGAATAAAGGCACAAAAATGTAAATTTTCAGTTACCAAGGACTCTGAGGATAAGGAAATAACTAATATCTGGCGGCCATTTTCTCACTAGTTTTACCCCTGAAAACAGGTAACCCCCACCTCATTTTTTCACAAATATGTCGACTTGTATGCAAGATAAGT
>NW_004797630.1:641196-642817 GCF_000002075.1 Aplysia californica | reverse complement strand
TAATAACAATAATTTAATTATCATTAATATTAATGGCAAGGTCGTGACATATGTAACAGATGGGAAAACTATTTCATTCTCCGTTTTTCTATGAAATGCAGGAAAGACTCTTCGCTAATAATATGTAGCTGCTCTTACTTCTTCATTTCTCAGCCTGTCTCGTTTTGAGATTTTAAGGATTTTGTTTTGCGGAAACATTTAATTTAATTTATTTATCTCGCACTCCGTGAGTTTGCTTTCGTAGGTTTTACTTAATGTCCTGGTCTGACACTGGTGGTATAATGTAAGGTATAATTAATATTGAAGTGATAAGCTGTCTCATTGTGTCCATGGAGATGTTTGGATGAGATTGAAGAGGTGCGAGCTGGTAGGTGACCCTTTGCTTATTGCCCCTAGCTTGTTATATTTGAGAGGCATCGTGGTGAAATCAGGTGCTCTTCAAAATAATTAAATTGAACAAAATTAATAGATGTTTTTCCTCTCCTTGGGCTATTTTGTATCATTTTTTTATTTTTATTTTTTTAAACTCAACACCTTTTATGTCCAATCAAAAACGCTGAAAAGCGTTGATCACAAGTACCACGAAAATGTAAATTTTTAGTTTCCAAGGACCCTCGAGCAATGGAAGTCACCAAACATTTTGCTGCCATTTTCTTCCCAATGTTGATGCTAAAACCAGGTGGATTTCATTTCCCTCAAACACAAATATCTCGACTTCTATTTTTTAATCCATTAAAAAGTAGACAGGTGAACAAACTTTCAGAATATAGTCCTATTACAATAACTGCATAATATGTCCCCAAAAAATGTCGAGCGACTGATTCCACCGCGTTGAGAAACATTTAATTGGTACATTTGATACAGTCGTGGTAGGTCAGGGTCCTCTTTTTTTCCCTTCTCTTTCTTTTAAAAAAAACTGTTTTTAAAGTGTTTTACGCCGCTTGCAACTGCATAAGGTCATATAAGTGCACGGAACACATTAAACATTTTCAGTTGGTAGTAAATCTTGAATTTTGCCCGAGAGGCGGCTGAACCCTACTCTTACCGATTTTAGACCTCCGAGGGATCTTTAACGTACGCAACTTGCACACTGGACCTACGAGATTTTTCGCCCTTGTCAGAGAAGGCTAGGTGTATATAGAAGATCAGGGGTGTGAGTGAAAGACAGCAGTAAGAAGGAGCCAAGGAGTAGCAGTAGAAAGGCAGCAGAAAGAGTCAGGAGCCTTGAGGAGGGGCCAAAGAAGGTGCGGGGGTGGGGCAGAAAGAGGAGACCAAATCAGACGACAGAACATTGATAGACAGCCGGAAAAGAGGTGAAAGGAGACCATTTTAAAGAAGAAAATGGTTCAGTCGCTACCCGGATTCAAACCCGAGACTTTTGAATGAGAGGTGAACACCTTAACCTCTAGGCCACGAGAGCCCCCGATCAGGATCTTCGTTCATAGAGTGGGCGACAAAACACCTGCCAGTTTGCTACAGTTTGACCGAATCCTTGAGAAATCAAACACACACGGACACACATAGGCATACAATAGCATACCCACATATATAGTACACGCGCGCGCGCGCGCACACACACACACACACACACACACACACACACACACACACACACACACAC
>NW_004797630.1:637649-638733 GCF_000002075.1 Aplysia californica | reverse complement strand
AATAATAATAATAATTGCATTTATATAACGCATATCAATGCTCAAGAGCACGCTCTATGCGCTTTACAAAAATCATTACCCCAGCTGACCGTCTGAGAACACTCAGAAACATTCTCGGCTTCCGCAGAAGCATACAGTGCAAGCTGCAGATTTCACGCGCTCAAACACTATCAAACTGACAAGATCGTTCACTGTCTATAGCCGGGTACCCATTTCCACCTGGGTGAAGTGAGGACAATTTGTGTAAAGTGCCTTTCCCAATGACACAACTTCGGGCCCTCTGACGGGATTCGAACCCACGACCTTACGGTTGCGAGTCCGAGAGCCTAACCACTAGGCCACCGACGCCTTAAGAGACACCAACTCAGGCTCCGACGAGCCAGGCAGACCTCGCCACGAGGCACCCACCCGACATCTTGGTTGGTGGTGGGCAGCAGCTAGGTTCCCGATTATTGATAGCTAGGAATCGTGGGAATCGACTCTGAACCCAATTACTTACTTTCTAATGATGTGATTTCATCCAGTGGTTACCTGATTTGCTCCGAACAACTTCAGGATTTAGGATTACTTTGATTTCGGAACACTGCGAAGCACCAACTTTTAGAATTTAAAAAAATACATTCTTTAAAACAGAAGATTTTAATGAACAAAGTAATTAGTAACCGTAGGTTTACATAACAGGAATCTGAACTTTCCTCCGTTGTTGTTGTTGTTATTGTTGTTGTTGTTGTTGTTGTTGTTGTTGTTGTTGTTGTTGTTGTTGTTGTTATCGATCCAGCAACATCTGGGCTCTCGCCCTTCTGTCCAAAACTTTCCTCCGTAGAACTTAAATCCCGGGAATCGGTTCTGGAATCGATTTTTCGCCCAGCTCTACACGGTGGCAGCCATTGTTATTCCAGTCTTGTTCCAAATGTTGAGGCAGATCTTGGCCTTTTTGTCCAATTCATTCTACGACGTGGCATGTGAGGCCCCCTGTTCACACGCGCCCTTTTTGATTGATCCTTTTGCGTGGAGGAATTCTTGATGCCATTTTTGTCGCTCACGATAAAGATGAAGTTGTTTGCCTCCCCCTCCTCCTCCCCCC
>NW_004797630.1:635259-637418 GCF_000002075.1 Aplysia californica | reverse complement strand
CACCTCTTCCCTCCTTTCATGCCTCGACGATAGAATATTATATTAATTATAATATGTTTTTTAAAGCATGAAGGAATACCGATTAACAGAATAATTGAGTTCGTTCTTCCCATCAAAGCAGAATTCTTTGTATTGACCTCAGCATTACGATAATATGATTACAGTAATTCCTTCCTTCTTTGGCTGTTGAGTGTGGTGTTGAGACGGAAAGTTTTTTAAATTATTTTTTTGTTTTTTTGTTTCGTTTTTTTAAAAGTATATTCAAAAGAAAGAAAAAAGAAGGAAAAAACGAGAAAGACAGTCGTAAGGAAAGCCCAGTTTGTCACAATTTCATTTAAGTACCGTACGTGTATTTGAGCATTGATGACAGTCATAATTACAGCACTTTAACACTGTAGTTGTAACTTAAGTTTTTTTTTATTTTCCACCTTCAAATTGGCAGGGTAGAGATAATCCCTCTAAAATGTCAATTCAGCTTGTGTTGTTCAATATTTCTTTTTCTTTTTTGTATGCAAATCAAAGCAAATTTAAATTACTCTGTAAAATTTTAACAACGAATGTTCTCTTCTTAAGAACAATTGAAAAATAAAATTCAATTCTAACAATCAATCAATCAATCATTAATTTACTCTTTTTGAGAGTGTCAGGTCAGTGATAACTTCCATCATGCAGGGCACAGTCGAGTGCCGGAGATTAGAGGTGTTACAAGAAAGAAGTAGGAGAGAGAGAGTGAGATATTAGGAAGGTACATGTCAATGTAGATGTTTGATATGAAAAACATATTAAGGAGCAAACCACACCAGAGCACCCGCCAACCACCCACTTGCACGTCTCCACAGCTGCACTGAAGAGGTCAGAGGTCAGTGACGCGAGCACAAGAACCGATGACATCACAAGTTGTTGTAGTTGACAATTCTGTTGTTGGTGTGTGTGATGGTTGTTTTTAATTTTTTTTAAATGGGTCTAGTGAGCGTTTTACGGCACTTGAAACACAATAAGGTTATATAAGTGCCGAAGAGTTTTTTTATTTTGGTAAGAATTTTACGTCACTTGCAACACAATAAGGTCATATAAGAGCAGAAGGTTTTTGGGTTTTTTTTAGTAAGTATTTTACGGCACTTGCAACAAAATAAGGTCACATAAGAACCGAAGATTAGAGGTGTTACAAGAGAGTAAAAAACACAAAAAAGAAGGAGGGGAGTGAGAGATCAGGAAGATACATAGACGTTTGATAGGAAAGAAAGAGCAAACCACACCAGAGCACCCGCCAACCAACCACTTGCACGTCTCCACAGCTGCACTGAAGAGGTCAGAGGTCACTGACGCGAGCACAAGAACAGATGACGTCACAAGTTGTTGTTCGCAATTTTGTTGTTAGTGTGTGTGATGGTTCGGTTTTGTCTTTTTGGTTTTGGTAAGAGTTTTACGGCACTTGCAACACAATAAGGTCATATAAGTGCCGAAGAGGGTTTTTTAAAATTTTGGTATGAGTTTTACGTCATTTGCAACACAATGAAGTTATTTAAGTGCTGAAGATTAGAGGTGTTACAAGAGAGTAGCAAACACAAAAAAGAAGGAGGGGAGTGAGAGATCAGGAAGATACATAGATGTTTGATAGGAAAGAAGGAGCAAACCACACCAGAGCACCCGCCAACGACCCACCTACACGTCTCCACAGCAGCTGCTGCACAGAAGAGGTCAGAAATCATTGACGCAAGCACAAGAACCGATGACGTCATAAGTTGTTGTCGACAATTTCGTTGCTAGTGTATGTGATGGCTCGTTTTCGTTTTAGTAAGAGTTTTACGGCACTTGCAACACAATAAGGTCATATAAATGCCAAAGATTTTTTTTTCCTTTTTTAATTTATTTTTTTAGTAAGTGTTTTAACCACACCAGAACACCCGCCAACCACATACATACTTACACGTCTCCCAAGGAGATTAAAAGTAGTTCTAAACTCCTTGACATCTCCACAGCTGCACAGAAGAGGTCAGAGGTCAGAGGTCAGTGACGCAAGCACAAGAACCGGTGACGTCATAGGTTGTTGTCGACAATTTTGTTGATGCTAGTGTGCACAGATAGCTCGCCCCTGGCGCCCCCTGCACCTCCAACTGTGTTGTCATTTACGGAAATCTCCGCAGGCCATTCTTTTTGTT
>NW_004797630.1:625380-634646 GCF_000002075.1 Aplysia californica | reverse complement strand
AGAGAGAGAGAGAGAGAGAGAGAGAGACAGAGAGAGAGACAGAGACAGAGACAGAAGAGAGAAATGAGAGAGAGAGAAACTGAGAGAGAGAGAAAGAGAGAGAGAGAGAGAGAGAGAGAGAGAGAGAGAGACAGAGACAGAGACAGAGAGAGAGATAGAGAGAGAGAGAGAGAGAGAGAGGCAGAGAGGCAGACAGAAGAGAGAAATGAGAGAGATGGACAGACAGACAGAGAAAATTAGCGGGCTATAGCGGCATGCAAAAAAAATACATGGAAATAAAACACAACAAGTTTCCTATTTGTAGCCAAGCTATAAAATATTTATTGGTCTGTCATTGCGCAGATATAAAAAAAGAAATGGCGCCTGACTAGTTACAATATATTACAAAATATGGAGAAGACAAACAAGCAACGACACACAAACACACAAACACACACACACACACACACACACACACACACACACACACACAACGCTAGCAGACAAAATGTTAGTAGAGGTAAGAATACCTGAAAGAACGTTTCTATTACAATATTACACAGTAGGCCACTAATACACTATCAATACGTACCTGTTATTAGACTACATTCTCGTAATATTGTCAAAGCAAAGATATTTATTTTGCCATTCAACTGTCACCAGGGTCCAATAAAGACTTTGGCGGGGTCTATCTAGATCTAGTCTGGCCATTCAAAGGAAAGGGTCTTTTTAAAAAAAATCATATTATCAACCATTCAATGTACAAGGTGAAGTATTGCATTTAAACAGATATAGTCTAACATTTTCCCATTCATAACTCAGTGGCAAATATTTCTGTGGGAATTAAACTTAAGATTGGGAGACAAAAAGAAAAAAAAACAACCTACACTCACAGAGACACAGAGAATTAAAAAGAAACAACCCCCCCTAAAAAAAAATTTTTTTTAAATTATGTTTTCCTAAATGTACGCAGCTTGGTTCTACTAGATCTAGATATAATACGAGGAATAGGTAATTTAAAAAGCTAGCTGTCGTAATAAACCTGATCGAAATTTTAACAAATTATACCTCAGCTGTCTTGACAATGAATGTTCTACATATTACATCGATGTTGATAGGCTTAGCCTATTTATCTCTGAACAACAGCATCTGTGCGCATTTTTCAACATGAGAACAAATGTGAGGCAGCGTGGTGGAATCAGGCTCTCGTCAAAATAATCAAATTGAAGAAACCTGTATTTTTCCGCAGGTTTGTGAATTTTTTTCCAATTTTTGTTTTTTGGCTCAACACCTTTCATTCCCATTAAATAACTCATTTCTGTGTAGATTTTTCAGAAAAACGTTGATTAAAGGAACCAAAAAAAATGAAATTTTCAGTTACCACGGACTCTTAAGCTAAGGAAATAAATTATCTTTGGCGGTCATTTTCTCACTAATTTTACCTCTGAAAACAGGTGACCCCCACCTCCTTCTTTCGCAAATATCTCGACTTGTTGTATTCAAGGTAAATGGATAATTTTTCATCCAAATAAAGACAAATGAACAAGCTTTAAGATGATGCCAATAACTCTACATGCTCGAAAATTGACGAGAGCCTGATTCCACCACGCTGCCTCACATATTACATCGATATTGATAGGCCTACACTTAGCCTATTTACCTCAGAACAACAGCATCTGTGCGCATTTTTCAACATGAGAACAAATATTATTCAGACCTAATTGTTTCCTAAAAGTCTCTTTCTGTTTGTTCGTTTGTTTGTTTGATTAAAGAGAAGTACATGGACACGATTATGGTCAGACCATTTATTAGTTCTGGGAAAAATTAAGACAGACAGAAACAAGAAAGCGAAAGTAAAAAAGTATAGGACATACCAGTGGCACCCCCCCTCCTCCCCCACTAAAACACCCACTTCTGTCTCTCTTAAAAACTAAAGTGCGTTGCTACTTTAAATAGAACATGGCGTCTTATCTTAAAGACAGAACACTAGGTGTCCCAGCAGAATGTACGGAACAACACAAAAAGTTAACATGTCCGATCTTAAGTCACATCCAGATCTATCAACATTTAATTTGGTCACTTTTAAGCACAAGGGGGCTATCCGGGATCCCGAAAAATGCTGTTTTGAGAAAATCGAAGGTAAAGTTTTTGGACCATTCTTCAGTTTTATTAAAAGACAAGGAGAGTTTTCTCTACTATAACCAAACAAATATACACACCAATGAAACCAAACTTCTTCTACAGGTAGGGCAATGCCCACTTTTGGTGTAGGTCAAGATTTCTGGAAACCTCGGAAATCTGGGTTAGTAGCCAGTTTGTCCTTAAAAGCGACCAATTTATCTTTTCAAGTAATGTTGAGACTTTCAGAGTAAAACTGGACCCACGTTGTGAAGGTGTAAAAAAGGCTCGCAGTGAGAAGGATAAATGCACAAGGTAGTCAGAGAGTGTACTGAGCATGAATTAAAATATATACTCTCCTACTGAGGAACTGAGGGAAAAATAAACACAGAATACATGAATGTATAGAAAAAACTTTCGGAAAAAATCTATCTTTCAAGAGAGTTGTACAACAGTATATTGCATACGTGTATACCATTTCTACTACCCGCTGCAACAGTATACGGATATCTTTCCAGAAAAACAAAAAGAAAGAAAAATGCACAATATAAAACAAACACAAGAAAAGGATAATCAAATAAATTGACAGGAGATTCAGGTTCCATAACCAGACATATTGCAGATAGATATAATAAACATTGCAAACAAATTTTTTTTTTTAATATGTAAAATAAATGATCAAAACTACACATTTCGTTCATTTGTGTTCTAGGAACCTAAGAGAAGGGCTCACAAAGACTTGATAATAAATTAAGGGAAAATATATGTCATGTGTTGGCTAAATCAGAGTTTGATGAAAAAGTTTTTTTTAAACCCCATAAAGTCACACAAATTGTCTCGTAAGACAATAGAGTCATAACTGTAACAGGAAATTAAGTGAAAAAAAACCAACAACTACCTTTAACTGTCAAACTGCTAAAATGCACCAAGCCGAAAAAGCAACATTTTTCAGGAGAGAGAAATAACGGTTTCGTTCTTTTAACAATTGTTCATATTATTATGTATAAATTTTTTCTGGCATTTTTCAACATTTAGAATTTTTGAGTTTCGACAAAAGATTTCATGAGCACATGCATGATTGGGAATCTGCTATTAAAAAAAAGAGATTTTAGTAATTTTGGGCGCAGAACATTTCCATAGCTGACCAACGTGTTGCATCTCATCCTGTGGGGGTGGGGGATGAGACATTCCAAAAGCCCTGCGTAAAAATAATAAACTCTTCGTAAAACAAAACAATGTGCCAGATTGTGTAGGTGTAAAACCCCGTGCAACACCGTAGGGCTGTACGAGAGGCCGGTAGGACGTCCAAATTTAACGTCCATCTCCAAAACGACTTTTTATTCAAACTGGAAAAAAAATTTGCGAAAGTGCCTTTCCCAAGGACACAACGCTGAACCAGTCTGAGGCTCGAACTCCCGAACCCACAATCTCAGGACTGCCAGTCCAGTAGCCAAAACATAAGGCTTTTAGCACCACCTAAACTGTGTTTAGTAACAGTAACAATAATAATACTAATAATAATAATAATAATAATGTACAAATACTGCATTTACATAGCACGTATCTATCCACACTCTATGGACTTACAACTCTGACAAGAAATATTGTCATAACCAGGGAATATTTCTCCAAAAAAAACCAACTGACAACAGACCACATCGATGCAATAATGGTCACGTAGTCATTTAGTGCTGGGGAAAAGTACGGCAGACAGACAGAAAGAAAAAAAAACTGAAGGAAAGTAATGAAGTAAGACCTACAAGTGGCTTCCTCCAACCACCCGCTACCCTCCCCTAAACTCCTAAGCTTTAAGCAGACAGCAAACAGCAGCAGTATAGTAGTATATTAATTTCTTTTCCACGTTATCACCCATTAGTATTCAAATTTTAGTGAGCGATGATTTATCAAAAATGAGTAATAAAGGGCATTAGAAAAAGAACCAGGTAAATAGAGTATTTGTGTGTGAGTGCGCGTGTTGGGGAAAGGGGGTTAAGGGTTAAGAAAACAATCAAATTATTGATATTTGCAACCATAAAATGCCAACATATCTCTCTATTTATTTGCTCGACATCGACCGTGACAAATTCAGGGAGCAGACCCGTCAACGCAAGAGGATTCTTAGGAAGGGAGACCATCCCCTTCAAAAAGAAACTTTAAAAAGTCAACAAAAGTTGCTTCCTATGACCCAATCGATACAGCCAACATAGTCCAGAGTAAAAGATGCTGAAAGCTTCTTATTAAGCCTATTTTTAATATGTGAAAGTTGTTCTTTTCATTAAGGAACTCATATATGAAAGATGTTCGTTTCATTAACGAACTCACATGAAAGTTGTTGATTTCATTACGGAACTCGTATATGAAAGTTCGTTTCATTAATTGTTCATTTCATTAACGTACTCACATGAAAGATGTTCGTTTCATTAAGGATCTGCTCATTTCATTTTTTTAAACGGATATGAAAGCTGTTGATTTTATTATGGCCAACATTTCAAAAGCTCATCTGAGACCTATGACAACTTACAGGTACCGAATTAAGTTAAGCTTTCATATATAAGAGTTTCACACTTCACAGAATAACCATATCTTCTGAAGAGTCCTAGCTCCTTCCCTCAGGCTGCAATCATTTTGGGGCATTCCACAAGGTGTTCTTTCTTAAATGGTTAAAATGAAAACTAATAATAATAAGAACAAGAACAACAACCATTGCATTTATATATATAGCGTATATCAACTGTCTACTTCATGCTCTATGCGCTTTAAAAAAAACACAACTATTATCTATGAATCCAAACTCATGAAGAATGTTCCTTCCAGACCTCCACTGACTACATTTTTGAGTTGAGGAGATACAGAAGTATTTTCCACTTTTAAAAATATGTTCTATAACACAACAACAGCGCCATGGCAGAACTCGCCTCCAATCAAAAATGACATCCTCATCATCATGTTCATGAAAAAAGCACAAGAAAGATAAATGACGACATAATACAAATAAAGGAGGCCAGATTTTCAGCCATGCTGGAATGTGTGTTTTCTCACCCTGAACAAATGACAAAAAAAAAGTAGAGTGGAGTAGCCCCCCAACCGCCAGTCCTGAGAGGAAGTGAGCGGGGATAGATTCAGCAAGTAACGGTACTTCAACATGTAACAAGGAGGGTTGAGGAGGAGGAGGAGGAGGGGAGGAGGGGGAGGGGAGGGCCCCTCGCAGAGTATTTCATTATTTTCATCATAAACAAAGTCTCTCATTCATACATCTCTTCAAGAAAAAAAATTAATTAAAAATAAATTTATAATACCAAAACCACACACACACACACACAGACACATACACACACACACACACACGCACGCATATTGTCCCGGTCGGTCGTAGTCAAACCGTCTAAGCACCAAACTTCTCAAACATTTTTTATTTGCGTAATTAACCCTATCCGTATGTCGTGATTTACTATCGTATCCATACGATGTGGGAAACTCTGTCATTCTGTGCCACCACTTTCCAAAGAGGAAATTTACTCGTTAATCTGATCCGTACGCTTTGCACAGCAGTCTCCCAAAATGATTTTTTTTAGAAATACTAAAAGTTTTCTGAAATGAGAAGAATACAACCCCGGGGGTACAAAATGACCCCAGGGCGTATGGATAGTACTTATTAACAGGTAAAAAAATGTCTCTTGCACAAGGCGAAATTATTTAGAGTGATGCTATCCAACTTTCTAGAGACAGAAAGCTCTTTCTCTCCCCTCGACGCCCTAGAGGTAAAGGAGGACGGGTAAAGTAAAGAAAGCAAGATGCTAAAGCTTTGCCCCGACACAAAAATGACACCGTGCGTAAGATAAGAGCATTGAATAATATTATTATAATAAACTAATTTTTTTTGTCTCTCCTTTAAAATTTACCGTTTGGCACTAGTAGTACGGCTACACTACGACACGGACAATATGCAATTTGTCATAATAAGTACATAAGAAACATACAAAAAGACTGTTTGACGACCCTACAGACACAACGCTTAGTTTTAATTTAGAGTTTTACGGCACTTGCAACACAATAAGTTCATATATATAAGTGCCGAAGATTAGAGGAGTTACAAGGGAGTAACAAACACAACAACAAGAAGGAGGGGAGATAAAGACGAAAGAAATATGTTTGATACAAAAGAAGGGGCAAACCACACCAGAGTACCCGCCAACCACCCGCTCAGACACATCGTTGATAATTGAAGACGGGAGCTGCTACGACACAGTGAGTCAGGACCAACCGAGGCCTTGTAGGTCACTTTTAAGCACAAGGAGGCTATCCTGAAAAGTGCTGTTTTGAGAAAATCGAAGGTAAAGTTTTTGCCCTCTTTCAGTTTCTTTAAAAGTCAAGAACAGTTTTCTTTATAACCAAACAAATAAACGAACCAATGAAACCAAATTTCTCCTATAGGTACGGCAATGCCCACTTTTGGTGTAGGTCAAGATTTCTGGAAACCCCCGAAATCTAGGGTAGCCCTTTTGTCCTTAAAAGTGACCAAATAGCCTACACCCCAGCAGCACAGAGACCCTGGTACTCCATAGTATATTATAAACTATCTTCCAGATAGAGGAATCAAACTCCAATCTTTCGCATGCAGCAAGGAAAACAGACCTCACCATTACTACATCACAGACAGAAGCCAGGGAAACACAGGTGAGATTCGACCGTGTCAGGTACCAGCTAAAAACGGTGGAGACAAAATGATAGGAGAGCCTGTAGGGGCCCCCCGTACAAAAAATATGAGACATGATCTGTCATAAATTGAAACAATGTACCGTAATAAGACACGAGTCAAAATGGATCATAATAATAATAATGATAATAATAATAACAATAATAATTATCATTAAACACAATTACATCAGTAAGTGAGTAATAGACGCTGGCAGTATAGCATACAGACGTAAGTCATTTTAAAAAAAAATTTTTTGAGGGTTTTACGGCACGCGCAACTGCATAAGGTCATTTTTGGCGGCCATAGAGAAACGTCTCTCTGCAATACTGCCCGCGTCCACCAAAACCAATATGGAATCCACGACATAGTAGATACACTGAGTAGCTCAAAATCAAACGTGACATATTAATTTCTTTTTGGTAAAAAATAGGTATGTATATATAATAACATATATATATAAATAAGCGAGACCCAACACCTGAAGATATGTCATGGAATGCCTCTGTTTCAACGGCGCTCTTATCTGAACCAGATTATTAATAAAAAAAAGCATAGCAGTGAAATTTTAGACAGATGTTTGAAAGGATAGGAAAGAAGAAGCAAACCACACCAGAGCACCCGCCAACCACGCACCCACAGCCCATGCAAGGATCGGTGGCGCGGACTATATGATATAATCCGACGTAGTCTTAAATAGATACAAAAAGATTGGCAGCACGGTCTATAATATTGATGGATGACGACGACATAAGAGTCAAAAGACTTCTTATTTAATGGACAACTCGAAAATAAAAAGAATGCACAACCCGTGTGACACCTGCTCAGTGAAACAATGTACTAGCCATGACAATCAGACAAGAGTCGAAACGGACACTCTGTCGGGCGTCACTTTTTAAAAAAAATTTTTAGTAAGAGTGTTACGGCACTTGCAACACAATAAGGTCATAAAAGTGCCGAAGATTAGAGGTGTTACAAGAGAGTAACACACACAAAAAAGAAGGAGGGGAGATCAGGACGATAGATGTTTGACAGGAAAGAAGAAACAAACCACACCAGAGCACCCGCCAACCACCCATGCGTCACTTTTTAAACCTGTGTACGACGACAGAGTCTTACACAACGCAGTCGATATGCTGAATATGACAAGATGATGATGATAATAAAAATACTACAAATAAAAATAACAATAATAATAATAATAAATGTGAGGCAGCGAGGTAAAATCAGGCGCTCATCAAAATGGTGAAATCAAAGGAACAGGCATTTTTCTGGGCGTTGCGCAATTATTTTTTTTTCGAATTTTCTTTTTTTGCCTCAACACCTTTTCTGTCCATTTCAAAACACATTTCTGTGTGGATTCTGCCTAAAAACGTTCATTAAAGACACAAAAAATGTAAATTTCTAGCTTCCAAATACACTCAAGCTTTGGAAATCAATCTCCGAACTTCGGCTGCCAATTTCTCGCTACGACTACCTTCCATATTAGCCAACTCCCACCTTACTTTACTCTACTTAACTTTTCCGATCCAGCGACCATTTGGGTTTGAGCCCTTCGGTCTGACGATATGGCAAAGAATTTAACCCACCTCCTTTACTAGAAAAGATCTTGACTTCTACTCAAGATATATGGGTATTTTGTTTTGTCAAATGCAAGAAAAATGAGCAAGTTTTAAGATGATATTAATAACTCTATACGCACTGAAATTTTCAGTTACCACGGACTCTTAAACTAAGGAATTAGCTAATCTTTTGCGGCCATTTTTTTCACTAATTTCACAACTGAGAACATGTGACCCCCACGTCCTTCATTCGCAAATATCTGGATATTTTTCTCCTCCAAATAAAAACAAGTGAACACGTTTTACGATGACACCAATAACTGAACGTGTCCAAAAATAGACGAGCGCCTGATTCCACCACACTGCCTCACATATTATTACCCCAACAGACGACAGAACACTCAGAAACATTCTCAGCAATCCTGGGAAGCATACAGTGAAAGTAACTGATTAAACGCTCAAACACTAACAAACTGACAAGAAGTTTCGCTGTGTATAACCTTCCAAAGACTGATATAATATAATGTACACAACAACAATTAATTAAGCATGAACCTATATATATATATAACAAATGGTTCAACCAAAAAGATAATCCATCACACTTAGCTGCAGTGACCTTTCAATAAATAAATCCGCCTGCCTCACCGCAGGTGACCGCTTAATCGACCGAGAGCACCCATCATCAAAAAATACTTTTTCCCACAGATTGGGCAGAAAGAGCACAAACAAACAAGCAAGCAAACCGCAGTATTCTAGAAACACACACGCAAGGCATATATACAACAGAGGTAAGGCGGACTGCCCAACCACCACATATGGGGGCTCCAGTGGCTAAGTGAGTAGTGAGTTTTGACTCAAGCAATGTCAAGCAAGTGTCGGTGACACGGGGATCAGTTGGGTGGTCACTGGAG
>NW_004797630.1:608937-623341 GCF_000002075.1 Aplysia californica | reverse complement strand
TATATATATATATCGCCTTCTAATGCTACTTCATACCAGTTGAACTTATAATGCTACGGAGGAGGCAAAAAAAAAAAAAAAAGGAAAAAAAGAAAAGCAAGGCTGAGAACAAGCGGATATTCATTCCATATTGACAACCAAAATCTGTCCCACTGCAACAATATAAAATATTTGTTATGAAAGCAAACACCAAGTAAATAATGCTGTATTTTCAAATGAAATTCAAAAGAAACTACATCTTGAAAATTACCCCACAAAAAATAGATGGCTTGATATGCGATATCAAAAGTGAAATGGTAAAACAGACAACTGAATCAGTAGTAATTTATAAGTGCCGAAGATTAGAGGTGTTACAAGAGAGTAAAAAGAAGGAGGGGAGATAAAGACGATAGATGTTTGGTAGGAAAGAAGAAGCAAATCACACCAGATCATCCACCAACCACCCACACTCTCACAATTAAGGCAAGACCATAATAATATTTTCAATATTGTAACAACAGGCAAGTTTGATGGAAAGAGAGGCAGAGGCAGACAGAGGGAAGAGATACTGGACAAGTTGACGATACACCAAAAACGACAGACACCATCGCTGCATGCAACGCAAGACAGAGCGAAGTGGAGGTCCATGATCGCCCACGCCAGTCAGCAAGGCACCGGATGAGGACCATAATACTTCCAACAGCATACTCATTTACAAGGAAAACATTAGCAACACAGACAGTGCCGGGGAAAAAAGCCAGTACTGCCATAAGCTAACAAAACGCCTTTTTTTTCCTTCACAGCAGTTTCAAGAAATGCAGGAGTTTTTTGGGTCAGCGTAACCATTTAAAAATAGAGTGATTCCAAAATTTCAATTTGAATTTATTAAAAAATTAGTCACAATTCCACTTTGATTATTTCAAACAAGTAAGGTTACTGATCAGACTTTTGATTTAGCAAATAAAAAATGTCGGCGCCAAAATTAGAAAAAAAGGTTTTTTGTCAGCTTATGGCAGAGTAGTAAACCAGTGCCTTATTAAAGTGCTGCAAAATAAAGAAATAGAAATCAGAAAAAAACGACTCTTGAGGTACCAAACCTTTCGACAATCTAAGGTTCGATTCTCCAGAGTTCCTGCTTAAATTTTCTTTTTCAAACACCACTTTCAAGACACACAGAGTAATATCATTCTTCCAAACAGAGAGCTTGATTAATTTTTTTTACATTTTTTTTTTCACTCTGCATTTGGTTGTCAACACGAGCATACAATCCTCAGGCCATTTGATTATTTCAACAAACATTAAACAAAATATTCTATTACAAGCTGGGTATCCGTTAGACCAACGGATTCAAAAGAATCGATCGCCAAGTCATCGTGGGAGCAGTGCACACACTCTTTAAGAACCGAAGCCTCACAAGTTTACAATGGCGTCTTAGAAGACGAACTTTCCCAAGATTAGATCTAAACGAAACTAGTGAAAAACTGAAATTTAACTACAGTGACTTTAGACTTCATAATATTATAACTTTGCACCCTCTCAATAATTCTGAACCACAGTTAATTTTTTTCAAATTCGAAAGTTAAAGGCGACCAAAGTGACAAAATTTCACAAAAATATAATATACAATCGATTTTTAAATAACATGTGAATGTTGTTAGGAAAAAAGTTTGATTCAATAGCTGGCCCTCCAAGATCTGCTTTGTCACAGGAATTTCTATCAAAAGCATACACTACAGAGGAACAAATACATTTTTAAAATAATAATTATGGCAACTATCAGTATTTAAAAGTTATGTATGAACATATATATATAACTATATTTTGACTCAGAAACTTACAATCAGGTCAGCACATTTTTGAAAAAGAACTTTTGTACAGTGAAGCATTTTCCAAAGGTACTCTCATCTGTACTTTAAAAGCACCCTGACCCAAAGTTTTATACCACCGGTGACCTCAGTTTATAAGTTACAACCAGTTCAAGCAGAAGTGTATGCATTAAGCATACCGCAAAAGCTAAACTGTTTTGATTAGACAATCAAGTTTTATGGCAACTAGTGATTGAAAACTCTTACAAATGTAAAGGGTACAGATTGTCACCTTCATCTTATGGCATACCTATTATATATATATATATAGCAACACAGAATGACATATCGGTATTACATTTTGGCAGAGCTTTCCACAAAACAGTATGGCTTGACAGGACATAGGACGAGCAGCACTCACACAAAAAAAGAAACCATCTACCTCTGCACAATATGACACGTAGGCTGGTGACCATAACAAGTTTTTGACAGGATACAAGGCAAAACAAAAAATGCACGAAGGAAGAATATTGTTTGAAACACATTTCTATCCTATAAAATGGGGGAAACTCTGACATACAGTCAGAAAGGGACATAAGCAGCACTAGCAATGCTAAATAGACACATTGGCAAATCACAATATGGAAAGAGACAAAAGGGCTTAAAGTCACCTAGGACTAAGAGCCATGTATTGCTTTTGATAAAGTCATTGCAACATTGCTTTCTGCACTTGGGTGGGTGGGGAGGAGGGCGGGGGGGGGGGGGGGTAGATACATAGGCTTATACATCGGTAAGTAGCAACACTGAACATACAGTCACAACAAGGTGGTCCGACTTTTTAACAACAACTTTACAGGGAAGGCGTATTAGCAGGTATAATATAACGGTTATCAAAAAATACCTCAGTCATCTAAAGAAAAAAAATCGCAAAAGTCGAAATAAAAGACGGGAGTGCATGCAAATTACTTCGCACAACACAGATGGGGGAACGCAAGAGAAGGAGCTCGTCAGAATGGGTACAGAGAAGGATGTGGGGGCAATATATATATATATATAATTATATACTGGCGATCGAAATAAAGGTACCACATCAGATTTTCAGTTGACGTTGAATTCCTTGGCAACAGCAGAAATGCGCAGAGCATGCCGATTGCTCGATTGCTCTACTGTTAACTTAAACATACCATCTTTCTTGGGTGACAATGATCAAATGTTATCGCAATTTTTGATAGAAGACACAGACTTATACTTTTTTTTTTTTTTTTAACCCTACATGGGAAAGAAAAAAATTAAAACCCATAGAAAAAAAAATGTAAACTGCAAGGCACAGACCAGAAACCAATCACTAAAAACAATGTGATGATAATTATTATAGTATGTGAGGCAACTTGATGAAATCAGACGCTCGTCAAAATAATCAAAGTGAAAAAAAAGGGCATTTTTTTCCACAGGTTTAGACATTTGTATCGAATTTTTTCATTTTTGGCCCATCACAATTCGTGCCCATTAAAGTACACATTTCTGTGTGGATTTTACGAAAAACGCTGAGTAAAGGATAAGAATTGTACATTTTTTAAAGTTTCCACAGACTTTCAAGCTAAGGAAATAACTTAGCTTCGGCAGTCATTTTGTCGTGAATTTTACCTCTAAAACCCGGCGACCCCACCTCATTCAATCGCCAATACCTCGACTCGTATCCAAGATAAATGGATATTTATTTTCATTGAAAGCAAGGCAAATGGACAGGATTTAAGGTGATACCAATAACTTCATATATATGCCCAAAAAAATGACGAGCGCCAGATTCCACCACGTCGTGGCACACATAATATATATAACACATGAGGGGTTTCATAACCAGCAATACTGCGCAGGAATTCACGCTCAAACTCCGTAGCTATAAAAGCCTCTGAGAGAATGTTGATCAAAAAAACAATTGTCATCATAACAGTAATAATATTAATAATAACAGTAATAATAATAATAATAATAATAATAATAATAACAACAGTAATGATAAAGATAACACAAACAGCACCAGCATTTTACCACACCCCAGGATCTTGTCATTAACTTTTTGATTTGGGATCACCACTTCGGTGGAGGGGTTTTTTTGGGGGGGGGGGTTTTGAGTCCCATTTTAATGGATTGCCACTTCAGTGACTTTCTGGGGGGTCCCTGATTTCATCAACAATAATAATAATAATAATAATAATAATAATTGTAACAGTTTATTTTAATATCTGACAATGACAAAAAGTATAGGAGAATATTTATTACCAAAATATTAAGAGGACTTTTACCTAGTTTCTGATATGACCAATGAGTTCTACTGTGACAGTGAATGTTACGCTCAAACCCAGAAATAACACTGCGGAGAAAAAAGTAACGAGAATAATATCAATAACACGTCACCATCGATACATATTTATACGACTTATACAACACGTGAAAGAGTATTTGATACATAACCACCGTTAAAAGAGAGTAGTTATTTTTACAGGTTGAAATGTTCATCAGCGCACACTGGCAAAAACAACACGCCTTGACCTCCCCCTCAGCCATCTTGCCCTCCAACCAACCAACCTACACACGCCAGTGACAACACAAAAATTAAAGATCAATCTTTGTCACTGCGGATTTCCACACAGCAGAGATTGAGAGATCAACCATGTCCATCCGACGAAAAAAGACAATATTACATCAGTCATTATTAAAATCAAGACAAAAATATCAGTTTTAGTAAGAGTTTTACACAGCACTTGCAACACAACAAGGTCGTCATGTATATAAGTGCCGCAGAATAGATGTGTTACAAGAGAGTAACATACACAAAAAAGAAAGCAGGAGAGATTTATAAGGACGATAGATGTTTGATAGGAAAGAAGGAACACAAACCACACCAGAGCACCCGCCAACCACCCACCAAAAATATCAATCACTGTCGGAGGACAAAAATAGATCAACATGTGAGCCGCAGACAGCTCAAGTCACAAGGGGCGCCTCGGCAGTAAACCACAACACTATATATATATATCATCATGTATTTGTTGTAAACAGAATATCAGTATATATATATATATAATTATAATAGACAGCTTGGTGTATACAAGGCAAAGAAAACAGACTGCATCATTACACTTGCAATAGAAGAACTTTCAGGTCGGTTAGAATATATATATCTTAAATTAAAATGATGTATGTATATGATAATATAGGACTCACAGTACAGTCACAGGGATTGTTTGATGTAGTGAGAAACCCAACAACGCCTGTGCTGCAAGCAACAACACAGTCACGATAGGTTTCTTACAAAAACATGGCCTATGATGAATTGGGTGGATGAAAGGGGGGGTTTGTCAGACATGTACTCAAAGAGTCATTGGAAATATATCACAAAACAAAACGGATTCAATTAAGTAAAACACAAGAGTCTGTGCTGCCATAAATCGTTTTTGATTCCGGGTTTAGAGATGGTAAAATGTGATAATAGAAAGCGTCTTGAAAAGACAATAAAGTAATCCCTTTATTCAGTGGATCAGGAGAGCTCAGGAATCTTCTCCAACCAGGGCCCACCGTACTTTTTTTTCTCCCAAAGTAGGTTCGGTAACTGAGAAAATACAGAGAGCAGGCCAGACAACTAGTTTGGTCCATACAATACACTGACGTGTTAAATGAAAGATTGGTCTCATTAAAAGCCGAGCAAAAGTGTGCGATACATTTGCTGGAAGTTACAATGTCTATAAAAGCATGTCTAAAACAATCTACGAAAGCATCGTGTTCAACGTTCACTGAAGAGTTCAATAAAGTGATGAAATTATTTTAGTGACCGTGTCTTTGGAATGCTACAGACAAATCCGAAAGAAAAAAAAACCCATAAATTTTCCCCGCATGGTGGCGTGTGGCAGGTGGGTCAGAGGAAGATAGATCTGCCCTAAGGCCATACTTTGGTGGCTCCGAGTCTACAAAATCATAAGGACTTGACAGCTAGGCACATGTCCATGAACAAACACTAGGAATGCCAAAAGTACAAATTTTCAATCCCAGCTCTCAATCAACTAAAAAAAGAAAAACAAATTTTCAGAAGAAAAAAAAATCTGTCATTTAAAAGTTGTTCAAGGAATTTTTGTTCTCACAAAAAGTGGAGATAAAAAGAAGTAGATATTGTGCCCCATTTGTTCGGGGAAAAAACAACAACCGTTGAGGTAATAATGAGATTCAATAGCTCTTTTGAAGTAGAAGCTCAACTGTACTCAACACACAACACAGTCAGTTCTTAATTTGAACAATGTAAATCACATATATATATATATATATATATATATATATATATATATATATATATATATATATATATATATATATATATATATATATATATATATATATATATATATATATATAAAGGTTTGTATTCAAATGACAAAACAAAATCATTTAAAAAAAAAATAATAATAAAAAAAGATTTCATCCTCCATTTGGCCCAGGCCCATTCTTCAAAGAAAGAGACTGTTTCCTCTCCCCTTTCCACAAAAGAAGGCAGAGGAAATGTTCGTACCCTGAAGGTTTTGTATCACATACTTCTAGGAAGGCTTTTGTTGTCAATAAAAAGAGTATATATAGTAGAGACGATTTCAATTTAATATCGATGCTGTTGCCAGCAAGTTGCACATCATGTCGGAAACAGGTTTGCCACGAGTTGTGAAAACTTCCAGAACTTTGTGACTATTTTGGGGGACAACAGTGGAAATCTACACCCAAATTTAAGGTCAACGAAGTCCGGTAAAGCATTTACAAAAAAAAAAAAAGGAAATCTTAACTACTCTTGAGTTTGTGCTTCAGCTGGAAAAGCTTAATGGTAAAGTAAGCAACAATAAACAAATTGATCCAAAACACCACCAGCACAAAGAGGATACTATTCTTCGCCAGCTCAAACTGCCAGTGTTTCTGCACAAACTCTCGCCGCTCCTCGAAATCGGCCAGAACTGCCTGAAGCTGATCCCAGACGGCCATGATGGACGCCACGTGGAACAGCTGATGGGAGTGACCGACGATGTCAAAGATTCCCGGCACGAGCCTCTCCGGGAGGTGGGAGGCGTACAGGAAGGCCGCGAGAAACGACAGAAAGAACTGCCTGGTGAAGAAGTAGTGCGCCGTCAACGATGATGAGTCCTCGGGGGTGCTGTGAAGGAGTCGGTACACGATCGGCACGCTGTCATATAGATACGGGAATGCGAAAGAGCCCAGACGCATCGCCTTCCGGAACGGGCTGGGCTTCATGAAGCGTGTCTGGCAGGAACAAAAGGTGCAGAGCATAGCGTTGAAAGCAGCCACGAAGACATAGTTATCCCTGTACCAAGCGAACGGCGAGCCCTCGCGCAGCAGGCCCGCTGGGAAGCAGTAGGCGCGGTACGTGACGGCCACGCCAAAGCTGAACAAAGCCAGGGCGGAGTAGTCGAGGAAGAAGCAGACGTGACGAGCGCGGTCCGAGAGAACGTTGAACAGGTGCGCGACAGCGCTGGCGAGAGGGAAGGCACAACACACGAGCAGGTAGCAGAACAGCGGCCAGGTGTACTGGTCGTTGAGGAAGTCGGTGGAGCCACTCAGGTAGTACAGGACCCACACAAAATACCTGCGGGAAAAAAACAGAACTCTTTTAAACAAATTTTTTTTAAATCCCTTGCCCATTTATATGAGATTAACGCCATCTGATCAGTAGAAAAAAGTGCATATGATGATAGTGTCCAAAAGTGTATTACGTGTATACTTAGTATGGCAAGTAACTGATACAGATAGAGATTAAAGGAATACAGGTGTAAGTCATTGATCTGAGAGTGGTGATGATCTTTGAAAAAATGGTGGTGATGAGTGGTGATGTGGGGTTGTGTTTAAGTAAAGTCAGCGTTAGTCCTAACTTCCTCTGCTCCAATGAGTCACGAGGGACGGGAAAACAGAACTCAATTATGTATTGGAAGAATTTTTTTTTCCAGGGACAAACGTATTATAATTCAACAGCCAATTCATGTATTGGAAGATTTTTTTTTAAGAACAGAAATATAATTCAACAGCCAATTTATGTTTAGGAAGAATTTTTTTTCCAGGACAGAAGTATATGTATAGGAAGAATTTTTTTTTCCAAAACAGAAGTATAATTCAACAGCTAATTTATGTATAGGAAGAATTGTTTTTTCCAAGGACAGAAGTGTATAATTCAACAGCCAATTTATGTACTACCACTGAGCATCTGATCCGGACATTGAGGATTGCCTTGTTAGGGAGACAACTTCCTAAGCCTTCGGCATAGTGTGGTAGGGTGGCCAGTTCCTTTCTACGTCCCCTTTACTTCCCCAACTCGAAGTCAGGTACCCATTACTGCTGGGTGGGCAGGAGGAGTCCAAAAAAAATCAGTGTCCGAACCGAAACTCGAACCCGGACTTTCCGCTTCGGAGACGAGCGCACTAACCGCTCTGTCACAGCACAATCGGAAAACACTTACACAACATAAAATAAACAAAATTTGAAGAAAAAAAAGAAAACGAAAAAAGAAAATAAAACCTTAGCACATCTTACCATGCCGGAAGAAAGTGTGTCCACACATTGAGGGTTTCATTGGTGGGATCAAACACGCTCAGCAAGCACTGGGTCACCGAGCTTTTGGGATGTCGGTAGCCCCGCAGGATAAAGTGTTCCTGGAAATGTTCCGGCACCTGGGGGGGTGGGGGTTGTTATAGTAAGAGTTTCACAGCACTAGCAACACAAAAAGGTTTATATAAAAGTGCCGAAGATAAGAGGAGTTACAAGAGAGTAACAAACACAAAAAAGAAGGAGGAGAGATCAGGACAATAGATGTTTGATAGGAAAGAAGGAGCAGACCACACCAGAGCACCCACCAACCACCCACACCTGGGGGGTGGGGACAAAACATATTTCACATACATCCTTATCTAATTGCACAGTCATTTGGTTTTAGTGTTTTACGGCACTTGCAAAACAATAAGGCCATAAGTGCCTAATCCACAGCCATCCATGACGTATCGTCAATATAGATTGCTGCAACAGTGCCAATTCCTGGTGTATCATTATGATCAGCACGCTATTTGTTTCGTGTCTCACTCGGGCAGTGCACTTTTTAAACTTTGATATTCAGTCACAATTTATTTCAGTTTTATTCACTTCTTCTCAATCCCTATTCTATTTCTTTCAATTCGGTATATAATTCGACCAAACACGTCAAAATTTAAGTAAAATAATAGTCCTAAAATTGAACACCCCAGTAGGTATGTGGTCAGACAAATAATTTGTCCGTCATAAGAATGAAACTGACCCTTGCAGCGAATAAGTTAAACCAACTAAATGCCTGACACTTGTGATTTCTCAAAATCTCTCTACAAAATTACAGGAATCCAAAGGCAATGGGCGAAAAATTAATTCTATCTCAAAATGATTCATCCTCATTTCAAACAATATTATTTCCCATTCCTACGAGCATATATATATATATATATATATATATATATATATATATATATATATATATATAATAATATCATATAGAGATGTGCTTTGGGAGGTGGTAGGGGGGGGGGGGGGGTTACTTTACTTTGACTGAACATTTTTTCCCCAGTGTACGAATGACTGACAACTCTTACCTAGGCTGACAAAATGCTTTTTTTTTTCATTTTTGGCCCCAAATTTTGTTATTATATTAGATAAATCAAAGGCCTGATCAGTTACCCTAAAAAATCAAATTAAAACTGCTAGTAAGTTAGTTTTTCAATAAATTAGAATTCAGATTTTGGAAGAATGCTCAAATGATTACACTGACAAAAAGCCTATTAGATATATATTTATCTTGAAACTGCTGTGAAAGAAAAAGGTGAAGATGTCAGCTTACGCAGAACTATCGTACCTGTTCCACCCTGTAGATGGGCCCACTCAGTCCATGGCCCGTAGACACGGACATGCCCAGCATCGTGACAGAGAATCTGTCGCTGACCCGTCACCTGTGCTGTCAACCGAGGCGGAGGGGGGAGGGCGGAGGGAGGAGGGGGGGGCGGAAGGAGGGGGCTTTGTTCAAGGCACAGGCGGAGATCGGCGGCGCAAGAGGCTTGCAGCACTGAGGTAGACGCATGAGTGTCCCTGAGACTGTGGAAATTTTAGATTTAAATAGAGTTTTACGTCATTTGCACAACACAACAAGGTCATCACCAGAAGATTAGAGGTGTTACAAGAGAGTAACCAACACAAAAAAGGAGGGGAAATAAGAATGATAGATATATGTTTGATAGGAAAGAAGAAGCAAACAACACCAGAGCACCTGCCAACCACCAACACTGTGGAATTTTATGCACTCAGGCAGGTAAAACAAATACATGATGACATGATACTTCTTTGCAAGGTTTTTTTCAAAGGCCCATGGACAACAAATTGACAGAATTTGATCACATTTAATTTTAACATTACCTATGTTGGACAGTCTTTCGTCCTGTACAATTTCAACACACTGCTTAGCAGGAATTTGTTTATAGATGGCCCATAACAATACACAGACATTTAAATCTGACAATGTTAGATTTTATTATAATAATAGTTTTTTTGGTCTCTCCAGTAACATTTTAGGAGTTAAAACGAGGTTCCCACAGAACACCAACAATATGTGAGGCAGCGTGGTGACATCAGGCGCTCGTCAAAATTCCGAACTCGAAGAAACTGGCAGAAAAAAAATTATAATATAGATTTAGATCTAGAATCTAGATCTAGATCTAAATCAATTAGATGATCTTGTAGTTCCGTTCGTTACTTAGTCCACGATCCATTTGTTTACGTTGATCCAGAGAAGAAATCCGAAAGTCTTGATGACCAAATAGAAGGCAACACTACAAAACAGGGATGCAACCTCTGCAAAACATCAAATTATGGTAAAATTCAGGGGGGCATGCCCCCTGAATCCTCCCCCCCCCCCCCCCCCCCACCCACACCCTTCATATTTTTATGAGGTCAGAGGGGGCCCTGAAACCCAGACTCTTGGGGCCAAAACCAGCGAATAATAGATGTACTCTAATTGGGGGGGGGGGGGGGGACTGCCGAAAAAGTGCCATTCTTTGCTTGAATTTTGATTTTTTTTTAAATTTTCTGGCAATTCAGGGTGTCTGGTGTTCAGCTTTGGACTTAAAACAAACGAAACCTACATATCACCCTAAAACTAAAATTACTTCCTGCATTCCCCAGTCTAAAAGCATTCTTGTTTTATTTTTAACACCATAAAATAACAGACTGACCAAACTGGTGTAGACCAACTCTCTAGATCTACCTTTCTACTCTGAGGGCTGTATGTCCACTGTGTACTGTGTGAAACTGACGTAAAATTACCAAGTCAAACAGTAGTTAGTAGAGTCACATCCTGAACCACAAATCTGAACTCCTCAAGTCCCCTCACAGCCGCGTAACTCACTCGTCAACTCAGCACAATTCATCGGCGAACGGACTGCAACCTACTTTCTACTTCATCAACAAATGCTGTTGCATTTATATTCATGTCGACAACAACAAATATTTACTTCAAAAACGCTGCCAGTCAGTCGGTCCACTTACTTCTCACATTATCCTACGATCATAGAGCCCGACCCACGGTCTCCACGGACATCCCACCAGTGATTTGGATCGATTTTGTCGTTAGTCGCTATGATCAACATGTGAATCGAAATTCAGGTTTTCCGTAAAGTCGTAAAACCACAAGCTCTAAAACCCAACTTATTTACAGTACAGTCTAACAATAGCATTGCCAGGCCAACATCACTTGTTTATGTTAGACTATAGAATTACTGCTTAAAAATAAAATTGGCAAAACTCCAAACTGAAATGTGAGTATAGAATATGAGCCTATTGCGACATCAGACCAACGTTGCGTAGCGAAAACATCGCCCCGCCCCCGCCCCGCCCCGCCCCCACCCCGGAAACTGAGTTGCCTGTTCGCCGTTACAAGTGGCGGTCGCAGTTTTAGTTAAATAAAATAATAATATAGCGGCAAGGAATGCAAAATAATATATTGCCTGTTGTCTTTGGTTTTAAAATACGTAACATTTTCTTTTCTTCTTTATAATCAGTTACGCTTGCCAAAAAAGATGGTAGTTTCATTAAAGTGAGTACAATCCAGAGAAGAACGTCCAATCAACGTCCCAAGAAATAGGCCTAACAACTAAAAACAAAGCTTTTACTACCGTAACTTTAGTGGACAATATACTGTCAGTGCTGGGCTATTGAAACAGATCGGGAAAATATTCCAAAGGCTGCATCACACGAAATGCCTAATGCTTTCACTTTCTTTTTTTCTCCCCCCCCCCCCCCCCTCTCTCTCTCTCTCTCTCTCTCTCTCTCTCTCTCTCTCTCTCTCTCTCTCTCTCTCTCTCTCTCTCTCTCTCTCTCTCTCTCTCTCTCTCTCTCTCTCTCTCTCTCTCTCTCTCTCTCTCTCTCTCTCTCTCTCTCTCTCTCTCTCTTCTTATGTAAGAGACGATTATTAATTTATAATGGATTATCATTTTTCGAAACCTTTTGTCGGTAATTAGTAGGTCTCAGGAAGATATGATACGCCCATCCTTCTTTCTCCATTGACTTTTGGTATGCATAACCATAAAACTAATGTTTCATGCAATGTACGACATGTGTATTCCCATGATTTCTATCGAGCTTTTGTTCTAAATTTCCATAAAAAGAAAAAAGAAAACTAATTCTTCGATAATTTAAAATACCATATAATATTTTACGACTATACTGGGGGATACTACAATGCAACTACTATACCACCCTAGCCTGACAGGACTGCTAAAGGTGGTTTTTAGTAAGTTACAAAGTAGGCTATAGTTTTATTTAAGGATTTTATTTCCTTTCAGCGCCCAGATGTAACTTAGTGCAGTGTAATTTATACCAGAATTACTGACAGGGTCACTTTGACTCCACCCAGGACGAGGTAAGTGTACTTTGTAAAGACGACAAGCGCGCTTGTTTGTCTAAGTCTAAGGCGAGGTGAGCTGTACTGTACTGTACTCTGTACTTTTTATGTTACAATTTGTACTCCTGAGGACATAATTTTTAGACTTTAGACTTTAACCCTCTTACTCTTATTTGTCAAAGAAAAGAAAGACATATATAGGGGTCAAGGCATAAGAACTGGAATTAAATAGCCATACTTCATGTCCAGATTCTGCAGAGGAGGCTGCTGGGAACTGCTCTCTTCAATTGTGGCTGTGTGTGCCAGTGTTGTGTGATGTAATGTATGCCTGTTTAAAGTACTTTAAAGCAGCTCTAGGTAGGCCTATAACTTTTATGGTAGACCCTACCTACTTCTACTACAATCTCGAACGACAAATTTATAGAAATGTCCCCGGGGCAGGGGTCCTTCAAGCAAGGAACTAGAAATTGTTATAATCTATACTCGAAATACTTTACCTCTTGATAATGATGGAAGACATGGTGACA
Source organism: Aplysia californica (assembly GCF_000002075.1). Lineage (NCBI taxonomy): Eukaryota > Metazoa > Mollusca > Gastropoda > Aplysiida > Aplysiidae > Aplysia > Aplysia californica. Next base: position 610,085 of record NW_004797630.1, on the reverse strand, counting down.
ACTTCAGGTGAAGGAAGGGTAGCATTGGTTGGATACAGAGTATACCTAAATCTACAAATATATATGTGGCAAATCAAGGTCTCAAGTTACACTTTTCTAATAGTTTGTTTCTCGTTCATGGATTCATTTTATAATATATATCGTCGGCAGAGAATTCTAACAATCTAACCGTCTAACTCGAAATTTTCTCGAATTGCTTTTTTCCTTAAAATAGATCGACATAACGAATGGCTACGTCCTATTAAAATCTAGAACAATTTTGCCAAACAAAAGTCTTGCTTTAAAGAGAAATTCTAACCGTATATTCCGACTGACTTCCGTGACTGAAGAATTCTAACAAAAGTGCCATTCTTTGCTTGAATTTTGATTTTGTTTTAAATTTTCTGGCAATTCAGGGTGTCTGGTGTTCAGCTTTGGACTTAAAACAAACGAAACCTACATATCACCCTAAAACTAAAATTACTTCCTGCATTCCCCAGTCTAAAAGCATTCTTGTTTTATTTTTAACACCATAAAATAACAGACTGACCAAACTGGTGTAGACCAACTCTCTAGATCTACCTTTCTACTCTGAGGGCTGTATGTCCACTGTGTACTGTGTGAAACTGACGTAAAATTACCAAGTCAAACAGTAGTTAGTAGAGTCACATCCTGAACCACAAATCTGAACTCCTCAAGTCCCCTCACAGCCGCGTAACTCACTCGTCAACTCAGCACAATTCATCGGCGAACGGACTGCAACCTACTTTCTACTTCATCAACAAATGCTGTTGCATTTATATTCATGTCGACAACAACAAATATTTACTTCAAAAACGCTGCCAGTCAGTCGGTCCACTTACTTCTCACATTATCCTACGATCATAGAGCCCGACCCACGGTCTCCACGGACATCCCACCAGTGATTTGGATCGATTTTGTCGTTAGTCGCTATGATCAACATGTGAATCGAAATTCAGGTTTTCCGTAAAGTCGTAAAACCACAAGCTCTAAAACCCAACTTATTTACAGTACAGTCTAACAATAGCATTGCCAGGCCAACATCACTTGTTTATGTTAGACTATAGAATTACTGCTTAAAAATAAAATTGGCAAAACTCCAAACTGAAATGTGAGTATAGAATATGAGCCTATTGCGACATCAGACC
>NW_004797630.1:604120-608837 GCF_000002075.1 Aplysia californica | reverse complement strand
TTTACGAGAGAGGTTGTTAGCCTCATGACTCAACCCCCGACCTGGAGGCAGGATGAATCTTTTTCAGGAGTCACTACCTGGTTCGCCATTTAGTCGCCAATAGTCTTGTTTGGACTGAATCATCTTTTAGTCTAGGTAGATCTAGATCTAGAGTAAATCAATCGTAAACACGGTCGTCTGATTACTTAGCTTGCTTGGTTCCGTAGCACAAGGTAGATAGATCTAGTATAAAAATTTGTGAAAGACTTTAAATCTTAGGCTAGGAGGGTAGATCTAGACATGGAACGATTCATCCTGAAAACCCCTAAAGGGGACGTTCAAATAATATCATCTTACGCCAGGAGAAAAAAAGGGTTGGGGGGGTCTTTGACTCCTGTAAAAATAAAGTGTTAGAAAAAGTGGGGGGGGGGGGGGGAGGCGGGGGGAAGGGGTGGTTGAACTTATGTAAGATTACACTTTTGTAAGGTGAAAAAATGATCAAGGAAAATATAATTTATCACAACGTAATTTTTGTTTTAAATAAAAAGAGTGTAACTTCCCCATTCACTTTAGAGTTAAGTTCGAGCGGTAAGCACTGCATTGTGGCGATACAGTGGACCTCGAGCTGCAAACACGATATAAATATATGCCATCTCGCACTTTATACACTGGTAGATACATGTATCTGGGCTACATGACATGTAGATCTAGTCTAATTTTAATTACACCAAGTGGTAAAATGACATCGTAAGTTTTTCTTGAAAAGTTCCGCTGGTACCTTATTTAATTATTATGTCACATGTGTGTATGCATGTTTTTCACGAATACTATATAATTGATAATTTAAAAGTAAAGCGCATAAAAGAGTGATTATAACACGAATTTGCGCAATATAAATGTCATATTATTATTATAAGCGAATAACGTAATATTACAGGATGGGGGAGGGGGGGCAGGAAAGTGTAAAAAAAAGTGTAAGGGGGGGGGGGGGGGAGGAAAGTGTTAAAAAAAGTGGGGGGGGGGGGGATATCCCAAACAAAGTGTAAGATTATATTTGAGCAGCCCCAAAACCACGCTGGTCACACCTGCCCAACGTCAGCGAGAGTTTAAGGACCTGACGCATGTGTCAGGGGACAAACTGTTTTTGTACACCATGCAACCTCCTTGCAGTTTTTTTTTTTTTTTTGGGTAGACATTCACATTTAACTTCTGATTTGATCGAACAAAAATCATATTGGTTACTTTTGATTGCAATGAGCATAGCAACCTTGTATTCCAATAGTTCCGTGACATTGTTTTAGCTATACGCGTCTTGCAACTTTTCTTGCCACTTTTGCTAATTTTTCTTGCAACTTTTGCTATTTTCAAATGCAACTTTCTCTGAGGACAGATTAACATCTAGTCAATGGTAAAACTGTAACATTAAAATTCCTAGAGAAGGGCTATACACAGATGGAGTTGGACAGTGCTCACAGCACAACTACTACCCAGCTGATTATGTCAGGCTAATGGAAGAAAGTAGGAAAGTGAAGCCATATATGTAGTCAAGTATTTGACTCATTGTATCTTTTCTGATTTCATCAAACTAACCAACCTGAGTTTACACACCAGATGGTCAAATTAAATACAAACTGAGATTTGATGATGACTGGTCACATCCGCCTTTGAAGCGCGGCGAGTCCACAGACATTCTCCAGGGTAAAAAATTTAATTCGTCCATAGAGAACTTTAATAACACATGCAAGAAATGAAGTCTGTTGTGCCATCTGACAACCACAAGTTCTATGACAGTCTAGAATTGAGTACGTCACCAGTGCGCAAGTTAAAACCCACGGTTAACTCTAATTTGATATGCAGTGTATTGTGTTTTGGTTTATTTTTTAGCTAACCAGAACTTTAGCTTCATTGGGTAGAGCATTTTAAAGCCTCATAATGGTGCTTGGACAAGAGGATAATTCATTCCTGTTGACACTGATTGCTGCTATGGCATACCTCATCTTGACGACTTTCTATGTAAAATGTGTTATTTAATTAGGCCATACATTAGGTGGGGATGCATTATATGAGGTTTAGTTGAGCTTTAAAAAAAATCATATTACTTCTAGAGTCTTCCAACCAAGTTAAACCATGTTTTTAGAGTTAGAAGCATTTCAGTTTCTTCCACTGGAGAACTGATGGGGCGCTTTTCAATCTTGCTCGACTTCGAGCCAAGACCAAAATCAACAAACCAAACAAGAATACGAGACCTTTTCTTTGCCAGTGATGCTGCTGTTGTCGCTCATAATGAATCAACCCTCCAAATAATCCTGTGTTTAAGAAGATTGAGATGGCTGGGCCATGTCAAGAAAATGGACGACAACCAGATTCCGAAGCAATTTCTCTATGGACAACTTGCCCATGGAAAGAGACCAAGGGGAAGGTCAAAACTGAGGTACAAAGACATCTGCAAAAACAGATTATCTAAGCTTGGAGTAGATGTCAGCATCTGTGAAGAAATAACCGAGGACAGGAAAACATGGTGGAAAATGATAAATGAAAGAACTATTATGCTAGTGACTAGAGAGCAAGCACTGCGACAGAATCTGCACTTCAAACAGGAAAAATTAGTCATAAAAGAAGCTCCATGAAGACAATTCGTATACGGGAATTCTTTTCTGCCCCCCCCCCCCCCCCATCTCTCTCTCTCTTTCAGACCCTTCCCCCCCTCTCTCTCTCTATCTCAATCCCCCTTTCTCTCTCTCTCTCAATCTCTCTCTCTCTTGTAGCTAGACAAGTAACCAATCCTTCTCACAATTTCCTTGAGAATGGAGGATCAAATAGTAGCTTTATAGTAAAAACTTATCGACGCACTAAATCTGTCGACAAGCCCATTGCCTAATTAGAATTATGTGGAAATAAAGTGCGACGTTCAGGTTTAGATATATAATAACAGTATTATTGTTAGATTCTAGATCTACACTACTATGTAGTACTAATTAGAACTTTAATAGTAGGTTTCCTATTGGATTGACTGCAGGTGTAGTCATTTCGAGTTGTTCGGTAACACTAACGTGTCACGATGACTGAGTTAGACGTAACGAAGCGCGTGGCGTCCCCACCAGGTTGGAGAATTTTAAACGGACAATTCGTTCGTCGACACTTGGATGCTTAAAAATCCAAAACTGAGCGGTCTATCCGTATAACTCTGGTTTAGGACTTAAATAATAAAATTTCGGCAATTTTGTTTTAAATATTTAAAAGTAGAGTCATGTATTCCAGTCTAGCGCATTTACAGACAGTAAATCCCCATAAGAGCCTTTGAATTCAGTTTTTTGTCTCTCCTGCAAAATTTACGAAATCGGAGTTGGACGGTTAGAATTCTCCGCCAACGATATGCTGCCTTCTTTTTCTTTACTGCATCATCACAGTCCCCACAGAACCAGATCTTCTTCTTCCGGGGTTTTGTTTTTATTTTTGGTATGTGCTTGTGGCATATTTCTAAAAGCTTTTCGAGTTGTAGTTGAGGTCGAAAGTGGGATTCAGAGTCTGGGAACATTCAGCGGCAAACCCGTCCCAGTGTGCTCTTTTGAAGTTGACGTGTTCTGGGATCGGGTCCTTTTGGAGGCTATTGTTTTTTTAGAAGAATAGGGAAATCGTCCATACGGTCATCCAGCACAGACCACTCAAAATCTGGGACTAGGTCAGGGGTACAAAAGGTGAGGTCAAGGGATGAAATGCCACAAGTGGATCTGTTTCAGTAAGTGGGGGACATCATTTAAACAGCAGTTGATACTTTGGAATAAAAAATCTTTTATTATTTTTTCCTCTGTGGTCTGTAGGTTTGTCTCCCCAAAGGCGGCTGTGGGCATTAAAATCACATAGCAAAATAAAGGGTTTTGGAAGCTGGGCCTTTAAGTTATTTAGTTGGGTTATTTTGAGGGGGTAATTTGGTGGGATATAAACTGAGCAGATTGTGATAGGTCTGTGCAGGGTGACCCGTACGCAGGGCTGCCTACCTCAAAGTTCCCATTTCAGGTAGATTCAGGGTCAGTTTCAGGTAGTTTGGCCCAAAATCAGGTAGTACAAAGACAAGGAAGGAAAAAAAAAGATGATCATTGCCCCATTGAAAGCGCTTGCTTTCCGTGAGATAGGGTAATTATATTTTGAAAACTTGTTTTTGCATGCACGGGTGTGTGTGTGTGTGTGTGTGTGTGTGTGTGTGTGTGTGTGTGTGTGTGTGTGTGTGTGTGTGTGTGTGTGTGTGTGTGCGTGTGCGTGCGCATGCTCTCGCGTGTGTTCACTGTTTATATATATATGTGGGGAGGGGAAGGGGATGTTTGGGTGTGCACAAGTTACGATGAACAGTGTGTATGTAATGAGGCGAGTTTTTAAAATTTTTTAAAAAGCATTTATAGACTATCGTTCAAGGCACCTGTCATTCAGTATTGAATCTGGAATTGAAAGCTGGACTGCTAAACTGACTTCAAAACTGCTAGCCCATACCAATATAAACTGTATTAAAACATATTTCCCGACACTAGCATAGGACACTGATAAGTCCTTTGTGACTTAGGTATGACAGACAATTAATTTTAACTAGTTTTACCCTAAAAATACAAAATGAATCTAGATCTGGGCCTGAGGAGAGGCAAGAAGAACATCAAATAGAATAAGAATAAGAACTGATTTAGACTCTGATATGTTAGATGTAAACACAAATATAGTTGTTGATGAAAATCTTGCTATTATGAACAAATCA
>NW_004797630.1:594060-604020 GCF_000002075.1 Aplysia californica | reverse complement strand
GAGGGAGAGAGAGGGGGGGGGCTCTCTCTCTCTCTCTCTTGTAGCTAGACAAGAAACCAATCCTTCTCACAATTTCCTTGAGAATGGAGGATCAAATACTAGCTTTATAGTAAAAACTTAACGACGCACTTAATCTGTCGACAAGCCCATTGCCTAATTAGAATTGTGTGGAAATAAAGTGCGACGTTCAGTTTTAGATATATATAATAACAGTATTATTGTTAGATTCTAGATCTACAGTACTATGTAGTACTAATTAAAACTTTTATAGTAGGTTTCCTATTGGATTGACTGCAGGTGTAGTCATTTCGAGTTGTTCGGTAACACTAACATGTCACGATGACTGAGTTAGACGTAACGAAGCGCGTGGCGTCCCCGCCTGGTTGGAGAATTCTAAACGAACAATTTGTTCGTCGACACTTGGATGCTTAGAAATCCAAAACTGAGCGGTCTATCCGTAAAACTCTGGTTTAGGACTTAAAATAATAAAATTTCGGCAATTTTGTTTTAAATACTTAAAAGTAGAGTCATGTATTCCAGTCTAACGCATTTAAAGATAGTAAATCCCCATAAGAGCCATCGAATTCAGTTTTTTGACTCTCCTGTAAAATTTACGAAATCGGAGGTGGACGGTTAGAATTCTCCGCCGACGATATACATATATATATGAGTGTCAGACTCAAAATAAAAAGTTTTCCCCGTAAGTTAATGTCTCAATGGCAAATTTTTCGGGGTCTCTGCACACACATCAGCTGTATGTAATAGCTCATGCTCTCTGTATCTTTCTGTGCTATGACAGGCCTATCGAGATGTTCCTGTTACTGGCGAATATAGCGGCCTACGAAATGCTTAGCATGTTGATTGATTATAATTTGGATCAGAGATCTAGATGTTCAGATCATCTCCTGAGTGTTTGTTACAAGTTCTCTAAGGTTTTGTTAAGTTGCTCTTCCAGGCCTATGTGTTATCCATGCTCAACTGTACTCTGCTATAGAAGCCTTTGTGTGTATTGTAGTTTGTGTGTCCCTAATTTGATTAGAGTCATTCCAAGCAGTTCGACTGCTCTGTTGTAAGTGTAAGCTCACTTTTTACTCATTATTTCAGATAATAATTGAGAACAGGACACCTTTGCCGTGCGGCATCGACCATCAGTGTTTCCTACGACACGTACGGAAGTGAGCTATGAGTGACGTTTTGATGTTCTGAAGGGTTTAGCGACAAGGAGTATGGGTTCGAGCAGAGCTTTCAATTTCGCAAAGTGAGATGATGTGATTTTCTTCTTGTGCTGATTACTCTGTTTCTGTTCTTCCTTTCGTTGCATTTTTCTGTGATGAGAGTCATTTTAAGCATTTCTGTTATGGTTAAATGTGAGACGTGCTGACAAAATTAGTAACTCTTTCTTCTTACAGTCCATGAGATTTCTGCCAAAAATCGACACTGGGGTCAAATTTGCAGATTTTCAACTGACCCCGTAATCTTTAAAAGTATAATATTATGTGTCATGATACGGTGTAACAAGACGCTCGTTGATTTTTGTGCATGTGGAGCTACTGGTATAACTGGTATAATCTTGATTCTTGTTTATTTGTCTTACTTTCGTGGGAAAAAAAATACCCATATATATCTTCAGATAGAAGTTGAGAAGTTATTTGCTATTGAAAGAGGTTGGGGTCATCTGATTTCAGTTGGAAAATTAGAGAGAAAATGGTCTCCAAAGTTTGGTGACTTTCACAGCTTGAAAGACCTGGGAAACTGAAAATTTTCTTTTTTTATGTGTCTTAAATCAGCGGTTTTCAGGAAAAATCTACTCATACATCTGTTTTTAAATGGACATAATAATAAGATCTTGAGCAAAAAAACAAAAATTAGTCAAATATTTGCCAAATTCCATTATTTTGACGAGCGCCCTATTTCACGGTGATGCCTCACGTTATATTTTTATTCCCCGGAATCTCTTACAGAATTGCTCGGCAGCTTGCAGCTACCAAAGAGTTTTTGAGCCCAACGAAAGTCCGAGTGACATTACCTGGAGGTTTCCCATACGAGGCTTATAATGGAAGTGGTGAGTACAGGACGTTATACAGTATTAGATTCTTTTTGGGGGGTTTATTTTTGAGGGCGTTGCCATCCACTTGATATATATATATATATATATATATATATATATATATATATATATATATATATATATATATATATATTATAGAGCTAAAAGCAGTAGATTCTGTTCAACATCAACCTGCTTGTCACAAAATTAGTTTTGAAATGAGGTGATTCCAATGCCATCTTTGAGAGGTAACATTACTCCCTTTGAGGTAACTTTACTTTCCTTGCCATGTGTGTGAGGTAACATTACTGCCCTTGAGGTGACATTACTGCCCTTGAGGTGACATTACTCTCCTTGAGGTAACATTACTGCCCCTGATGTAACGTTACTCCCCTTGCCATGTGTGTGTGATAACATTACTGCCCTTGAGGTAACATTACTGTAGCAATGCCAATGAAAACCTAAGAAAGAATTTTCAATTCTAAGAATTATGCTTCTTGAATTTTGAGAATCGGTTCATAAATAAAAAAGTTATGGGGTTGTAAAGGTCGGCAAAATATGGATGACCCACATATAGGAAAATACTCCTAAAAAGTGGACCTCGCAGTAGCAGATTCTGTAAGAAAATCGACAATATCTCGGTAACTAATTGGAGTGTTCGAGAGAAACGTGGCTACCCGATGTGTTTTTGAGTGTAGAAATCATTTCTGCAGTCAGATTTACTACCAATTTCGTAGTTAATTTGTTATAATTAAAATTGTGGTGTACATATTACGATTTTGCGAAAAAGGGGTGTCGGGATGAGTCCATTTTATTTATAGCATCGTATCACAACATGGGATCTTTAAGAATATATGTCGGCAGCGTGACTAAATAATTGCAAAGCTTTTTATGATGACTTTAGACCATGCCAACCGTAAAAGATAAGTTAATTCAATCTAGCATGCCGTACAATTAAAAATTCTTTTTCCTCGTTGAGACGCGAACACCCCGAGATGAGATATCCTCGCCTCGGAATACCCCCATAGCGATGTTACAGGGGAATAGAGAGAAAAACAACCGGATGCGTGCGGCCGCCATTGCCCTATTTCCAGTGACCAATGAATGGGCCCGGAATAGTCATGCGGGGATTTGTAGGTCACATACATTTGCCACGAGAGTGAGGGGAAAATGGCCGGTCTCCGTGCGAAGCCGCTTTGGATAGGGGGGTAGTCGTGCATTTATGATCGGGTCTAAACAACTACTTGACACAGAACGTTCAAATTTGAGCACACTATAGAGGATAGATAGATTTATTACCAGCTCGGCGTTGAAATTCAAACTCGTTATAGTTTTCGGTGTACACGATACGAAAGTGTTCCTGACACCCAAAGTATAGGTTAATTTATGTGTACGAACTTCAACGTCCATATATCAATAGTTTGCCCTATTTTCTGATTGGTTGCCAAGTTTCATTCGGATTGGTTCGGAAATAGAGCAGACCGAGGTTGACAAAGTTAGTCACCTACACTTCGGCCGGGTCCGCAAAATCGCCCGTAAACGGGGACCAAATTTTCGTCTCGCGGGAAAGCCCGATTGGCATTGCTAATTACTGCCCTTGAGGTGACATTACTCCCCTTGAGGTAACATTACTGCCCTTGAGGTAACATTACTCCCCTTGCCATGTGTGTGAGGTAACATTACTCCCCTTGAGGTAACATTACTGCCCTTGAGGTAACATTACTCCCTTTGAGGTATCATTACTCCCTTTGAGGTAACATTACTCCCCTTGCCAGGTTTGTGGGGTAACAGTATTCTCCCCTCGTTTATTCCCAGCCTCGGTTCAGCCCTGGAGTGTGCTGAGGATGGTGGAGGCGCAGCGCGGGATGGCGTTTAACTCCGTCTCAGCCGACAGCCTGCCCTTCCTGGACGTCCACAAACTGTACAAGGACTACTTCATGTTCATCGCTGCCGCCAAGACGGACGTGTTCTCTGATCTGTACAACCCCTCGATCAAGAAAGGACCGTTGTACGCCGATGTCGAACTAGTAAATGTGGGGAACTCGTCGTTTAATCTAAGGACGTCTTTCTTCACTGTTGATAAAGATACGCCCCTCTTCGTTAATTATGTCCAGACAGTTGTCGTTAATAACCAGTCTCGGAGACCGTCGGCCCCTCCCTCGTGGTGGAGAGAAAAGTTTTGTTCCAACATCGCCTCCCCTGGTGAGCCCTTGAGGCTGCCGAGACTGAATATGACGGAACAGCCATTGGCTTCTGACTTTTGTGTGTCCGTTCCGGTGAGTGACGTGGATTCCTATTTGCACATGAACTGGTCCAACGGAGTTAAGTACTGCTATAATGCCTACGTCTCGTACATAATCAAACGGTATGGATTAGAAGGCGTCGGAGATATAAACAGGGATGTGAAGAACTTTAGTGCGTCCTACCTCCGTGAATGTAACTTGGGGGAGGAACTTAGAGTAAATCTGTGGCAGTCGAAGGAAAATGAGAACCTCTTTCATTTTCAGCTCATCAAGGACTCTTCTTCGGCTGTCGCCAATGAGTGTAGCTTTGAGTTCTATCCTCAGTCTTTGTCGTGACCCAACCCTAGAATTTACTTCTGTAATATATCCATGTAATATTAGTTAAATGAGCAATAACTGTGTTTGGTTCACTATTGTTAATTGCCGTAGTTATGTCTCCTTGTTTGAATGTATTAATTTGGTACTCTTCAGGATGAGCAATTAAAGTTATGATTTCAGTAGTGTCATAAACATCCAACATGGTCGGTTGCTGTTTTCAGTGTACGATTGTTCTGCTAGACTATCCGTGTGTGTCTAACTTATTGTGAGGCATCACAACTTCCTTTCTTTCTTTTCTTTCTTTTTTTTTTTGTTGTAATAATCTGCTGTGCGGATTGGCAGTAGAGGGAGGGCAAAGTTCACAGTGTTTGAACGACTTTGTGTACAGTCCGAACTGCCTAATACCGGGTGCCCATTGTGGATGGGATCGGTTCGCGTCAGGTCGGGATGATCGCCCGACTCGTCGCCTAAGAACAAATGCGTATGTTTGTTGGTGACGTGTCGGGCGTGATCAGCTTGTGGCATGAAAGCCGCTTTGCGCCCTTAATCTGGCTAGCAAACCAAACCAATGCGGTCCGACCCCAATCCGATCCCACCATGGGCACCCCGTATCAGACAGTGACCCTTTGTTGAGGAGAAAAGTGCTTGTCATATATAGACAGTTTTGATATGACTCAATTTTGTCAGGGTCCTTTTTTTTTAGTAAGGTTTTTACGACGCTCGCAACTACATAAGGTCGTATATGAGCGCCAAGGGGTGGATGTCAACAGAGAAGTCCAAACAGGGAATCAGGCTGACTCTGCTCTCCTCTCTAGCCTCAACAGTACAAAGTCTTCTTCAACTATCCATCAAGGCACCTGGCAAATAGCAGTTCACAAGAGAGTGACAAACATACAAAAGAAGTAGAGGAAAATGACGATAGTAAGGATGAGGAAAGAAAAAGCAGCAGTTCCAGAACAGTATGAGCCTGACATTGATAAGTCAGCCCATTTACAATTCTACTGTGCGTAAGAACATGTTAATATCCCCCCTTTGAGAATGGCCTAAAGACAACGTCAGTCAGTAACACTGCCCCGGGGGGGTCAGGGTCTGCACCCGTACGTAAGGGTGGATGGCTTTGCTCGTAGTAGTCGTAGCTTTTTCCTCAGCCTTGGACTGTGGTATTATTATGATATTTTTATAAAGGGAAACATCAGGGGGTGAAAAAGGAAATGATAGATTGTGTGTGTGATTTTCTTAGACAGGTGGTCGTTTTAGAATAGGTCCGGCTGTGTTACTTCTGCTCAAGGTGTGTTTTATTTATGCAGAAAGGTGTGCATTACCGAATGTGTAAGTTTGCTACTTTTGTCAAATTTGGAGAATGTTTTTTCATCGAATGATCGACAAATGAACGAGCTTTAAGTTGATACCAATAACCCCACATGCCCAAAAATTGACAAGCGCTGTATGAATTTCATGGCATCGTACCACATGTATGTATGTAACTGATGCAGTTGATCTTTTTTTTTAAACCTCCCTGTGCCTTTCTTTTACCAATTGACAACATGTTTGGCTAAAAATATCCATTGCTACTTGGGAAAGTTACCAGTACTTACTATTCACTACCAAATAGGGTCGCTTGTAATTTTATGCACAAGGGGGCTATCCCGAAAAACGCTGTTTTGAGAAAATCAAAGGTAAAGTTTTTGCCCCTTTTTCAGTTTCTGTAAAAGACAAGGAGAGTTTTCTCTATAAACAATTATACACACCAATGAAACCAAACTTCTCCTTTAGGTAGGGCAATGCCCACTTTTAGTGTTGGTCAAGATTTCTGGATACCCCGAAATCTGGGTTAGCCCGCTTGTCCTTAAAAGCGACCATATATTTTAGAAATGAACAATAAGCTACTGCTTAATATAAGAAATTATTGGCTCTAGTCCTATATGAAATAAAAGCAATGATTTAGAAAGGTGCTGCTTTTTTTGTGTGTTCTTTTTGTTTTTGTTTTTGTTTTAGTAACAGTTTTACGGTACTTGCAACGCAATAAGTAAGGTCATAAAAGTGCCGAAGATTGCAGGTGTTACAAGCAAGTGACAATCACAAAAAAAGGAGGAGAGATCAGGACGATAGATGTTTGATAGGAAATAAGGAACAAACCACACCAGAGCACCCGCCGTCCACTCACTTTTTGTGTTCAGTGTTGTAGCATTGAAAAGTTGTTGTCTTCTTGGAGACACTGTCAAATGTGAAAAACAAATAAATGAAGCCATCAAAGGTAATCAAATTACACATGATGACAATGACAATTCTTGGTTCATCTCACAGGAAGATATTTAGATATTTGTCTTGGTTGTTTACCATGCAGTAGTGGACGTTACAAATCTGCACTCCCGCATAAGACAGGACATTAGAACAATGTCATGTTGTGGGTGGTTAGCGGGTGCTCTGGTGTGGTTTGCTCCTTCTTTCCTATCAAACATCTATCGTCCTTATCTCCCCTTCTTCTTTTTTATGTTTGTTACTCTCTTGTAACACCTCTAATCTTCTGGCGCTCATATGACCTTATGCAGTTGCGAGCGTTGTAAAACCTCTACTAAAACAAACAAAATGTCATGTTAAACTGTAGGCTATACATGATGTTTTACCAGCTGAAAAAAAACGCTCTGTAAAACATTGATATCATATAAAAAAGATGCCAGCATTTAAAGATCTCATATGTGAGGCAGCGTGGTGGAATCAGGCTCTCGTCAAAATAATCAAAGTGAAGAAACTTGCATTTTTCCGCAGGTTTGTGAATTTTTATAAAATTTTTGTTTTTTGGCTCAACATCTTTCATGCCCATTAAAGAACTGATTTCTCTGTGGATTTTTCTCAAAAATTGTAAATTTTCAGTTACCACGGACACTTAAACTAAGGAAACAACTAATCTTTGGCGGCCATTTTCTCACTAATTTTACTTTCGAAAACAGGTGACCCCACCTCCTTCATTCGCAAATATCTCGACTTGTATTCAAGATAAATGGATATTTTTTTTCATCCAAATAAAGACAAGTGAACAAGCTTAAAGATGATACCAATAACTCTATATGCCAAAAAATTGACGAGAGCCTGATCCCACCACGCTGCCTCACATACTGTACGCACAAAGACACACGCACATGCACACAATCTAAAGCAAACAAACACACAGAACCAAAAGGCAGTGCAGTTGTGACAAAAGATTTTTTTACTGATTTTTTTTTCTTCTTAAGACAGGCACTTAATTCACAAAAGAGTGTTATTTATGGCAAATTTACTTGAATTAACATTCATCATAATCATATTTTATAACTGTTCACTTCATTTGAATTAATTATGCAAGCAAAATTAATAAGAGACCTCTACCAAATTCAACACCCGTGGTATGATGTGGTGTAGTGAAGAGGCACTTTTCCGTCACCCAGAGAAGACCCGAGTTCAATTTTCATGTGGGGAGAATTTTTTATTAAGTCTGCCCCTGAGGTTTTATGCACCAAAAAAATCTAAAATTTTGCAAACTGAGCCTAAAAAATGTGAAATTATGCAATTCTTTTAATTTCAACAAAGAAATGATAACTAGATCTAGGCCCTCGTCAAAATCTGTCCCCGTCGTTTTATGAAAGAAAAATTATGAAATTATTCGAACTCAGCCCAAAAATGTGAAATTATGAGATTCTGTTAATTTTAACAAAGAATGATAAGGAATATAATCAGAAATTATGCAAAAAATTATCAAATTTTGCTAGATTATGTGGGATGCATAAAACCACGGGGACAGCAAAATAAGGAAATTACGGATGAAAACAGCTTCTTTTTTTTTTGCCGGTTTGTCAACTTTTATCACTTTTTTTTTTTTAGTTCAACATTTTTTATGTCCATCTAAAAACACATTACTGTGTGAATTTCACTGAAACACATCAGGCGCTCGTCAAAATAAAATGAAATTATGGAAGAAAACAGCAATTTTTTTTGCCAGTTTTGGCAATTTTTATAAAATTTTTGTTTTGTTAGTTCTGCATGTACATCTTTTAGGTTCATTTAAAAACACATTTCTGTGAGAATTTCACTGATACACTTTGATTAAACGCATCAAAATTGAGAATTTTTAGTTTCCCAGGACTCTCAAACTATGGAAGTTATCCAACTTTGGCTGCCATTTTCTCGCAAATTTACCTCTGAAACCAGGCGACCCCCTCCTTCTTTAACTGCAAATATCACAATTTCTATTAAAGATAGATGGGTACATTTTTCATGTAGATCAAGAGAATAGAATGAACTTTAACCCCTTCACTGCTGAAAAATTTCACCAACATCTGTAGGCTACTGACAAGATAAAATGTTAATTCAAGGAATATTTAAACAGAGAATTGTTTCAAAACAAGCAAAATCACAAGCTGTAAGTTACTGTGACTACTATACCAAAGAAAACTTCTTTTTGTCGACCAGATGAAACAATGTAAGTGGAGAATACAAGCCAGAACATTCGTCTACTCAGCAGTGAAGAGGTTAAGATGATGCCAATAATTCCACTCATCCAAAAATTGACGAGCGCATTGGTTCCACCATGCCATGACACTGTGAAGCGTGCTGACAAAATGAGGTAACTTCTCGGATTCAAGCCTTATAGAAAAAGATATATCTCACTTATAGCTGAATTTTTTACAATTTATAAGTAGGAAATAATAAAAAGCATGTTATACCTAAAGTATATGACATTAATATAATAAAACTAAAAATTTGACCCATGTGTCGATTTTTGGCCAATATCCCCTTTTGTGGAATGAGAGAGGTGACTCATTTTGTCAGCAGGCCTCACAAGTGATGTAGAATGGGTCGATCGGGGCGTAAAACTCGCCGACATCAATTCAGTCAAAGAAAAAACAAAGTCTGCACGAAACTGGTCGCTGAATGATACAAAGACTAGAATCCATTGACTTGTCGGGTCGAGCAGCACTCTCTCTTTCTCTCTCTGCCTTTCTTTCTCTCTTTCTCTCTCTCTCTCTCTCTCTCTCTCTCTCTCTCTCTCTCTCTCTCTCTCTCTCTCTCCACGGCTCTGTATTCTTTTATCACTTCTTTCTTTCTCTTCCTTTTTCTCTTCTGTCTTTTTATACCTTTTTCCCCCTCACGTTTTGGGTTTTCCCGCCTCTTCAATGACCTAACAGTGTTGATGGGGCCGTGAAACATGTACCATTTCACCATTTCACTTATATATATAACATTTCTATATAACATTTCTATATAACATTTCTATAGCGCATGTCCCAAAAGGTAGCTCAATGCGCTTTGTGTCTGTGGCTTTGACAATGTGGGGAGAAAATAAACAGAAGGAGAAGTCAATTTGGAAATGGGTCATTG
>NW_004797630.1:581260-592534 GCF_000002075.1 Aplysia californica | reverse complement strand
GGGGGGGTTGGGAGGTTGATGTTTCACCGCAATTAAGTTACAGCGTGTACCCGTGGAAAATAAGAATGGTCGTTTCGTCGCAGATTGAATTCGATTACAACTACATGTAGATTTAATTTAGTACGTTATGAGTTTGCCCCTGCTCATCAACTGGGACGTGGACGTATATAAGACTTTGGGCAGGGTGGGATTATATAAATTATAATGGCGTGTCAGTGAAGATAAATGTGTGATGTCTCAGGTACAGAATTGTTGTAAAAATCCAAAGTTGCTAAAAAAAAAAAAAAGAAAAAGCTTGAAGCTCGATCATGCACTTGACGTATTTCTCGATGTTGATTTGCTCTCTATTGTATCTCTCAATCGTTTCGGTCCATCTCTTTCTCTTCATAAGTTCCGCTGGCCTGATAGACAGGGGCTGTTTGTTGGCAATATTTACTGCGTTCAGTTTTCACTTTGTTAGTTGCGGGTGGTTGTTGAGTTTTGTTTGGAACCAGAATAATGTTTGGGGTCGGAGAGTGGAAATGTTGGCAAAAGGAACTATGAAAATGTAAACCATCGTTTGTAGTTCTTGCTCAGATTTCTTGAGACTCCCAACGCTTTTGTGAAAATGTTGCCAATTATCCACTGTATACTTCAAAAATGTCGTCCAAAAAATCTTGAACTTTTTCGTCTTTCGACACATTTGCCATTGTGTGGAAGGCAAAATTATCGCTTTTAATTTTAAGGACAAGCGGGCAGACCCAGACTTCAGGAGTTTCCAAAAATCTTGACCTGCACCAAAAGTGGGCAAAAGTGGAGAGGTTTGGATTCACGGGTGTGTGTATTTGTTTGTTCATAGAGAAAACTCTCCTTGTCTTCTAAAGAAATTGAAAAACAGCAAAAACGTTACCTTCGATTTTCTCAAAACAGAATTTTTCGGGATAGTCCCCTTGTGCTTAAAAGCGGCCTAATAATCTTCTATTTCATTTTGGGGGAAAGAAAGCGCATTCCAAACCCGTCTCTAATTTAAACCATTAAAGGCTGATATCTGACTGTTTGTCTTTGTGTGACTTTTTTAGCCCAACTTCAGAGGCGTTCACAAAGTAGTCAATCTTCTATTATAAAAAAAATAATATTATCTTTTGTGAAATTAACTTGTACTCAAATACGATTTGCGGCGAAACGATGTTCAGACTTCAGCGGGTAGTCCCCTAGCTGTCGCGTCTTTTGTGGGGAAACATAACGCGCCCAGGGGCAAGGTAGTGGAATAAATTACTCGTTGACGTAGTTTACTTGACGTATATTTGGTAAGCACCAAGTTTTCAAACTCAGCATTCCTAACAAAAAAGCAATAAAAATAAATAAATAAATAAATAAATACATAAATAAATAAATAAATAAAATACAACAACAAATTCTCTTTTAAAAAAATAATACCCACACACACGCGAACACACGAACAAAAAAAAAAGCTTTAAAAGTATCACCCAACCAGATTCATAATTGCAAAGTATTAATTCATCTTCCAATCATAAATTAGATCTAGATCTAGATCTAGATATCGGACAAACTTTTCACTCTGAGTGTCGCCTGCAGTTTGGCAGCGGTCACGTCAGTGTCTGCATAGAACTGGACCGTCGTGGTCGGGGTGTGCAGGAGGAAGCCGTTATCTGAGAACCATCCAGGGATGTCGCCGACCGACAGCCAGACGAACAGAGCCACGGCATCAGAGGAAAAGTCCACTTCAAAAACCCGCGGGGAGATAGTCCTGACAGCGGACACCTGTAGTGTAGAGAGAGATGGGATACATTTCTGTCACGACGTGGTGGAATCAGGCTCTCGTCAATTTTTGGGCATGTACAGTTATTGGTATCATCTTAAAGCTTGTTTAATTGTCTTTATACGGATGAAAAAAATATCCATTTATCTTGAATACAAGTCGAGATATTTGCGAAAGAAAGTGGTGGGGGTCACCTACTTTCAGAGGTAAAATTAGTGAGAAAATGGCCGCCTAAGATTAGTTATTTCCTTAGCTAAAGAGTCCGTGGTAACTAAAAATTTACATTTTTTGCACCTTTAATCAACGTTTTTCAGAAAAACCAACATACAAATGACTTCTTCAATGGGTCTGAAAAGTGTTGGGCCAAAAAACAAAAATTTGATAAAAATTCACAAACCTGAGGATAAATGCAAGTTCCTTCACTTTGATTATTTTGACGAGAGCCTGATTCCACCACGCTGCCTCACATTTGTTGTTGTTGCGGTAAATAATGTAAAATGTCAGGAATTGTGATGAAATCAGGTGCTCATAAAAATACATGTACTGAAATCAAAGTAACCTGATTTTTGTCCCTTTTTTTTTCAATTTTTTTTTCTCGTCATCTTCTATATATCCATTTCAAAACACGTTTTTTTTTTGTCGATTTTACTTTAAAACATTTATTTAAGGCACACAAAAAATTTAAATTGTCAGTTTCCAAGGACTCTCAGGCAAGGGAAGTTACCAAACTTTGGCAAATTTTACCTTTAGAAACAGGCCAACCTGACCTGTGGGTTGTTGGCGGGTGCTCTGGAGTGGTTTGCTTCTTAGTTCCTTTCAAACATCTATTGTCTTTATCTCCCCTTCTTCTTTTTTAAAAATTGTTTGTTACTCTCTTGTAACACCTCTAATCTTCTGGCACTCATATGACCTTATACAGTTGCGAGATTCGTAAAACACTTACCAAAAAAAAAACTTTAAAAAACCAAAAGCCACTGAACTAAAAGCTCGCACTCACCTTTATATGAGCCGGGGCCAAGTGTGCGTCCTTGGGGTAGGAGAGAAAGAGCCAGGAGGTGGAGGTGACGGCGTTACTTTTGTCTGTGGTGGAGAAATGAAGGAAGCAGTTCTCCCTGGACATACAATTAGCCTCACTCAACAGCTGACTCACGCTAGCCGTGTACACTGATTCTGCCGTGGTGTTCATCTGGGAAAGAAAATGTGGGGCATCGTGGTGAAATCAGGCACTCGTCAAAATAATGAAATGTGATTCATTGTGGTGAAATCAGGCGCTCGATCGTCAAATTAATTAAATGTGTGAGACATCGTGGTGAAATAAAGTGTTCGTCAAAATAATGAAATCGAAGAAACCGGCATTTTTCCCTCCAGTTTGGCAATTTTCAATTTTATCAATTTTTTTTTTGTGGCTCAATACCCTTTACGTCCATTTATAAACCATGTTACCAAGAAACACTGATCAAAGAGACAAAAATGGTACTTTTTCAGTTTTCAAAGACACTCAACTTTGGAAGTCACCAAACTTTAGCGGCCATTTTCTTGCTGTTTTATTTTTTTTACCTCTGACACTAAAGCACCCGCCAACCAACCGAAGGTCTTCTTCACAACAACACAATTCTTGGGGGGGGGGGGGGGGGGGCTCTCGTGGCCAAGACGTTAAGGCGTTCGCCTCTCATTCAAAGGTCCTGGGTTCGAATCGGGGAACCGACGGAAACATTTTCTTCTCTAAAATTGTCTCCTTTCACTTCCTTTCCGGCTCTCTAGCAATATTCTGTCGTCTGCTTTCGTCTCCATTTTCTTCCCCTACCCCCCTCACCTCCTTCGCCCCCTTCTCTGGGCTCCCGCAACTCTTTCTACTGCTACTCCTTGGCTCCTTCTTACGGCAGTCTTTCAGCCACACCCCTGATCATATTGTAGGAAACATCTACACCTAGCCTTCTCGGACAAGGTCGAAAAATCTCAGAGGTCCCGTGTGCAAGTTGCGCACTTTAAAAATCCCTTGGTGGTCTAAAATCGACAAGAGTAGGCTTCGGCCACCACATGTGCTAAATTCAAAATTGTCTACCAACTGAAAATGTTTAAAGTGTCCTGCCTGCTCATATGACCTTTTGCAGTTGCGAGCGCCGTAAAACGTTAACAAAAAATATTTATTAATAGAATATATATACATATATATATATATATATATATATTATTATATTCATAACACCGCAACCCTTTTTCTCAAATTACATCAGAAGACAAGACGTGAGACGGAGTAAAGACACGTACGGAGTAGTCAACAGTCCAGGACTTGAGGGGAGAGAAACTGGCGTAGGTGTACATGGTGAGGGTCAGACGACCGGTCGTTGCTCTGTCCACAGCTGCCTGGGTGCTGGCGACGTCTTGTGGGGGTATACTGCTCCTCCGGAGGTCCTCCACGTCCGTCATGGGTTCAAACCTCAGCTCACCTTGAGAGAGAAATGGTAATATGACCCGTGGTTTTATGCACATCGCATAATTTAGCTAAATTTGATCAATTTTTGGGGGGCATAATTTTTGAATATTTTCCTTTATCATTCTTAGATAAAAATTAACGGAATCGCATAATTTCACATTTTTTGGGCTCTGTTTGCATTATTTCAGAATTAGTTTTGTATAAAACCGCGAGGACAGGGTAATGGCATTGGTTTAACGCCCCTATCAACACTATTGAAGGTCCGGAGGCGGAGCGGTTAGTGCGCTCTCTCGTCTCCAAAACGGAAAGTCCAGGTTCAAGCCTCGGTTCTGACACGGATTTTTTTCGCCCCCTCCAGCCCACCCAGCAGTAATGGGTACGTCCTGACTTCAAGTTGAGGAAGTAAAGGCGTCGTGGAAAGGAACTGGCCACCCTACCACAATATGTCGAAGGCCCAGAAAGTATTTTGAGAAAATCGAAGGTAAAGTTTTTGCCCTTTCTACAGTTTCTTTAAAAGACAAAGAGAGTTTTCTCTACTATAACCAAACAAATATACACACCAATGACACCAAACTTCTCCTATAGGTAGGGCAAAGCCCACTTTTGATGTAGGTCATTTTTTCTGGACCCCCCCCCCCCCCAAATCTGAGTTAGCCTCGCTGAACCCTATCCATACGTCGTGTTTTAACATCGTATCCATACGACGTGGGGAACTCTGTGCCACCACTTTCCAAAGAGAAAATTCACTCGTAAATCTGATCCGTACGCTTTGCATAGCAGTCTGTCAAAATGATGTTTTAAAGAAATACTAAAAGTTTCAAAGAGATCTACGTACTAGAAGATTTCTAAAATGAGAAGAATACAACCCCAGGGGTACAAAATGACCCCAGGGCGTACGGATAGGCTAAATTGCAATAGAGATTTGTCTGAATCTGTCACATCGCTTATCTTGTTCTCTTTAAATGCAAAAAAAGATAGGCACAGAACAGCCAAAGGGAAAAACACAGACGTTGGTTCCAAATGACCCCAGGGTATACGGATAGAGTTAATTAAAAAGCGACCAATCAGCACCTTTATTTTCGTCCCGTCGTTCCACAGTGGGGATTTGATCCACGACCATGTAGACATCCAGGCTCGCTGTGGTGCGCAGGTAGGGAGACACCAGCGTGGGTTGGAAGAAGTGCCGGGCGTAGTAATGTAACATTTTCCAGCGTCCCTCGTAGTCTGTGGGATAGGGATGATGAAAATGAGAATGTAATGAGATTGTGATAATGATCATGATAAGTTACGAGGGGGGGGGAGGAGGGGGGTCAAGAAGTCTTTGGTCTTTGATATGAACATTTTGTCAGCTTTACTTTTCTTTTCATACTAAATTTTAATGAGAGTAATATGTAATTCAAATTTGTATGTATGCCTGCATGTTTTATACGGTCCTGTACAGCCAAGAAAAAATTCCTTCTGGGATAATAAAGTATTATCTTATCTTATGTTATTGTGACAGTGTTCTATTTTGGACCATAAAGTCTTGGTGTAACTTTGTTGTGTGCCCCACAAGGGAAACTACTCTACAGTTCATGCTTGAGGAGAGCTCTTCATTTTAAAGGGAACTGCACTGCGCGTGCGGCGGCTAATCAACGTGGCGCGTTGTTTGTTCTGTGTTTTGTATTATATGGTCCATCCTGTTTAATATCGACCATCCACAGCTTTACAATTATGTTATCTTATCTTATCTTATCTTTTCCTATCTTTCATTTAACCATAAGTTGACATAGAAGAGATTAAAGTATCCACACATGGATATTGACCATCCAGACCATTACACTTATCTTATCCTATTTTTTCTCATCTTATCTTACCTTTTCTTATCTTCTCTTATCTCATCTTTCACCCAACCATAAGCTGACCCAGAAGAAAGCAGGAACTACCCACCAATGGAGGCCCACGTGGGCGCCTGCCAGATGTCGTTCAGCTGCCAGTAGAGGGCGCCCATGGTGAGTCCGCGGCCGTCGTAGAGCAGACGCGACTGGAAGCGCCGGTAGTGCTCCGTCTGTGTGCGCATGGACATGGCCTGGTTGATCTGAGGGGGCGTGAGATTGCAATATTATAACGACGTGGTATTATTATTACGACGTGATATTATAATTACGACGTGGTGAACTCTCTGCCACCACTTTCCAAAGAGGAAACTTACTTGTTAATCCGGTCCGTACGCTTTGCAAAGCAGTCTGTCAAAATGATTTTTTGAGAAATACTGAAAGTTTCAAAGAGAAACTCACACTAGAAGTATTCTAAAATATGAAGAATACAACCCCGTGGGTACAAAATGACCCCAGGGCGTACGGATAGGGTAAAGTTAATTAATTCATCACAAATATATATAAATCACAATTTATTGATCCATGTGAGGAAATTTGGGTTACAATGGCAAATTTAAATGTATATTATATATATACATAAATATAATATATAATTATGAATACATACAAACATAAATACATACTATAAAAGCATATATACATAAATACATAATTATATTATTATGTGTTGTGACGCAGTGGAATCAGTTGCTCGTCAACTTTTGGGCATATATATGGATTTTCAAATAATTTCAATAATTCACTTTTATTATATATATAATGAAATGTATGGAATGAAATACGGGAGGGCAGCTGACCTAAATTACCTGTGTGAGATAGGTGAAGTCAGCAATGGTGACGCAATAACTGGAGTATAACCTGCTTCATCTCCTTTCTTGCTCTCTATCAATGTTTTGTCGTTTGCTTTCGTCTTCACTTTCTGCCCCCAGCCCTTCCCTCTCCCACCTCCTTTGCCCCCTCGATCAGGGCTCCTGATCCTTTCTGCAGCCTTTCTTCTGCTACTCCTTGGCTCCTTCTTACTGCTGGCTTTCAGCCACACCCCTGATCGTATGGTAGGTAAGATCTAACACCTAGCCTTCTCAGATAAGGGTGAAAAATCTCCGAGGTCTCATGTGCAAGTTCGGACGCCACCCGGGCAAAATTCAAAATAAATTAATTCTTAGCAAAAATTATTCAAGGTGTCGCGCGCACTCATGTGACCTTATGCAGTTGCGCTCGCAGTAAAACACTTACCAAAAAAAAAATACCTGTGTGAGATAGGTGATAGAGGGAGTCAGCAAATTTGATGCAATACTTAGATGACCTGTGTGAGATAGGTGAAGTCAGCAAATTTGACACAACAATACCTAGATTACCTGTGTGAGATAGGTGAAGTCAGCAAATTTGACACGACAATACCTAAATTATATGTGTGAGATAGTTGAAGTCAGTAAATTTGACACGACAATACCTAGATTTCCTGTGTGAGATAGGTGAAGTCGGCAAATTTGACACAACACTAAGATTACCTGTGTGAAATTTTTACGCAATGCTCAGAATACCTGCGTGAGATAGATGAAGTCGGCACATTTGACACGACACTAAGATTACCTGTGTGATATTTTTACGCAATGCTCAGAATACCTGCGTGAGATAGGTGAAGTCGGCACATTTGACACGACACTAAGATTACCTGTGTGATATTTTTACGCAATGCTCAGAATACCTGCGTGAGATAGGTGAAGTCGGCACATTTGACACGACAATACCTAGATTACCTGTGTGAGAAAGGTGAAGTCGGCACATTTGACACGACACCAAGATTACCTGTGTGATATTTTTACGCAATGCTCAGAATACCTGCGTGAGATAGGTGAAGTTGGCAAATGTGACACAATACCTAGATTACCTGTCTGAGATAGGTGAAGTCGGCAAATTTGACACAACACTAAGATAACCTGTGTGAAATTTTTACACAATGCTCAGAATACCTGCGTGAGATAGGTGAAGTCGGGGCAAATGTGACACAAAACCTAGACTACCTGAGTGAGATAGGTGAAGTCGGCAAATTCGACACGACACTAAGATTACCTGTGTGGTATTTTTACACAATACCTAAATTACCTGCGTGAGATAGGTGAAGTCGGCAAATTTGACGGCAGGGTCTTTGGAGCTGGACATGTCCATGTGCATCCCTACTTCAGCTGCCATCTCAATGTTGCCTAGAGTAGGGGGAAGGGAGAAACATTACCCTAGAAGGTCAACAGATTTAATCTTTTAGCTTTAGGAGGCCTGCCTAAGCGTTTTACGGCACTTGCATTGCAATTAGGTCATATATAAGTGCCAACGATTAGAGGTGTTACAAGAAAAAGACATACAACAACAATTTTTTTGGAAAGATTTAAAGAAGAGAGATAAGGACGATAGATGTTTTAGTTTAGTTTAGTTTCAGTAGAGTTTTTTTCGGCGCTCGCAACTGCATAAGGTCATATGAGCGTCAGAAGATTAGAGGCGTTAAAAGAGAGTAACAAACATAAAAAAGAAGAAGGGGAGATAGGGACGATAGATTTTTGATAGGAAAGAAGAAGCAAACCACACCAAAGCACCCGCCAACCACCCACGGAAAATGGCTGTTCTGTGGGCTTACATGATTCGGTAAATAAACACTGCTCCATCTAAAAAAAATTAAAAAATTAAGCTTTTTGGGAATATAACAGTTGATATAATTTACAATTTTTCCCGAATTTGACAATGAAGGTGTATTGATTTTTTTTTTAATAAGTAAAAATGGAAATTGTTGGAATCCAACCATAAAAAGCTCCCTTTGTCCTTATTAATTGGTGTGAGATTTGAGATAATCAATATTAAAATTCGTTTCTTTCCCTTGAGCCTGACGTAAAATGAAGATAAACTAAAAATAAACTTCTTTTTTTTCAGCAACAACAGTGAAGACAGTGACATGAGCATAATATGCATGAGAAGGCTCTAGCATTATTACCTTAGCAGACCCTTCTAGAATATTCAGCAACATTCTCGGCTTCAACAGGAAGCATACACTGCAACGAGCTGCTGATCTAGCGCTCAAACACGAAATAACCGACAAGATCTTTGACTGCGCAACCTCAGAATTGTAAAGGTCTATCTGCCAAGTTGGTATCTAGTAGGGACATCATGGAAACAGCTAAAAAAGGATGCACAGAACAGGCTTTGCTGGAGAAATGTTGTTGATGGCCTATGCTCCTCTGAGAGTTAAAAAATGGCAAGAGAGAGAGAGAGAGAGAGAGAGAGAGAGAGAGAGAGAGGTATAGCTAGTTTTGAGAAATTTGACGTCAAAATATTTTAGTAACATGTCAAGCTTTTTCAAATGCAATTCTTTTAATATCTTAATTACAACTCCGAATAATCTTTCGATTTTGAAGAAGCAGATAGAAAATAAATATTTTACGACCTCATGGTGTAGTAATAACTCAAAACGAGCCAAAATGTCCGATAGAATTTTGTAATTCTAAAGGTAGGCCCACTGTATCTATCCAGAGACGTCTCCAACAGAGACAGACCAATCAAAATCCTTTGTGCCTCTGCTTTAACTCATAACTTGATATTTTGCAGTTAGGTCTGAAATTTTCTTGATCATAATTGATTTGCGACAATTTTAGTGCCTATATATGTGATCTGCAGCAAACAATACGCAGTTCGACCCTCTAAAGCAGTTCATCTGTGTGCGGGGGTGTGTCTCCGAATAGTTCCTGGGTCTTCGGCGGAGACGTCTCCTGTTTATTTTAGTAAGAGTTTTACCCCTCTTGCAACACTTTAAGGTCATATTTTAAAAATATGTGCCAAAGATTAGAGGTGTTACAAGAGAGTAACAAACACAAAAAAGAATGAGGAGGGGAGAAAAAGACAATAGATATAAGTTTGATAGGATAGGAAAGAAGGAACAAACCACACCAGAGCACCCGCCAACCACCAACGTCTCCGAATATCTTCTGCCCTATATAATATAATACGCAGTCTCTCCTCACCGTGGCCATGGTGCTGCCTGTGACTGACCATTGGAGCGTCCATGGCGAAGTCGCCTGGAGCAAACACGCCGGACAGACTCTCGTTGTTGCACCAGGCCTGGATGCCGTACTCGGAAGCCATGCGCGGGATTCGGAACACTGTCGGATCCCACTGGTCGGCTGCGTAGTCGTAGTAGTGAACTGAAAGTGGAAGGAGCTGATTGGTTTGGGGGGTTTTGTTTTGTTTTAGTAGAGGTACCGGTAGTATTGAAAAGTTACATCGTGCCAATCCTATTAAACGGGTGTGAAGCGTGGACAATCAATAAACAGCTGGAAAGAACAATTGTGGCGACAGAGTTGTGGTTCATAAGACGCATGCTGCGTATCCCATGGACATCTAGAAAAATAAATGAAGAAGTCTTAGTTGAAGCAAATTATAGAAGACAGCTTATGACGAATAAAACTAAAAGAAAGCGACAGGCAAATTTCTTCGGACAAACAATGCGGAAAGAAGCATTGGAGAATATTGTAACAACAGGCAAGTTTGATGGAAAGAGAGGCAGAGGCAGACAAAGGGAAAAGATACTGGACAAGATGAAAACATGGCTAGGAGCAGCAAGAACAACAGACACCATTGCTGCAACGCAAGACAGAGTGAAGTGGAGGTCCATGATCGCCCACGCCAGTCGGCAAAGCACTGGATGATGATGATTTAGTAGAGGTGCCATTCGCCTTGCTACATACAGACAGATGCATGTGTCTCCCCGCGACACCCACCGGTACAAGCGGAAGAAAAAAGTAAAGTAAAGTAATTTAGTAAAGGTTTTATGGCGCTCGCAACTGCATAAGGTCATATGAGCGCCAAGGGGTGGATGTCAACAGAGAAGTCCTTACAGGGAATCGGGCTTACTCTGCTTAAAATGAGCTTATAAAAAAAGCCCCAACAAATTAATGACAAAACTAAAAATGAAAAATAGAAATAGTATTTTTTTCAAATTATTTAACAAAGCAAAAGGTAGACTCATTCCGAACAGGCATATCCTTCATAATATTAAGCTTTTAACGTTATTTTTCATTATTTATAGTTGTTCTTTTCCTACGTCTGGATGAAAATAGTCTGTGTGTGTGTGTGTGTGTGTGTGTGTGTGTCTTGATGAAATTAGTCTCCGTGTGTGTGTGTGTGTGTATGTGTGTGTGTGTGTGTGTGTGTGTGTGTGTGTGTGT
>NW_004797630.1:576434-578959 GCF_000002075.1 Aplysia californica | reverse complement strand
TACTACTACTACTACTACTACTACTACTACTACTACTACTACTACTACTACTATTACTACTACTACTTAGTAGTACATTGTACAAGTATTATTACTATTATTATCACATGTATTGTTGTATATTATTATTATAATTATCAGCTTTATCATTATTATTATCATTATTATCATCATCATCATCATCATCATCATCATCATCATCATCATCATCATCATCACAAATCATCATCATCATCATCATCATCATCATCATCATCATCATTGTTATGACACAAAGGTGAAAAGCTCACCCCTCCGCCCCACACCCTCATAGAGTTGATGCCCACGGCCGCCGTAGACCGTAGCAGAAAGCTCAGCTTGTCTCTAGTGATGCGGTCTTGGAAGCTGTCGGCGGGAATCCAGTTGGAGCCTTTCAAGAACACCGGGAGACCGTTGATGCGGAAGTAGAAGCTCAAGCCTGCAAAGAGGTCAGGGGTGACTATAATATACCCTCGGGAAAAAGTAAGTGTCCATAGATTTCAGGCCTGAAAGAAGGTCAAAGGGAACTATATAAATGTGAGGCAGCGTGATGGAATCAGGCTCTCGTCAATTTTGGGGCATGTAGAGTTATTGGTATCATCTTAAAGTTTGTTCAGTTTGCTTTATTTGTATAAAAAAAATATCCATTTATCTTGAATACAAATCGAGATATTTGCGAAACAAGGAGGTGGGGTCACCTGATTTTAGACGTAAAATAAGTGAGAAAATGTCTGCCAAAGATTAGTTATTTCCTTAGTTTAAGAGTCCGTGGTAACCCAAAATTTACATTTTTTTTTGGTGCCTTTAATCAACGTTTTTCAGAAAAATCCAGCCCAAAAATGAGTTTTTCAATGGGCGTGAAACGTGTTGAGCCAACAAACAATTTTTTTTTAAATTCACAAACCTGCAGAAAAATGCAAATTTCTTCACTTTGATTATTTTGACGAGAGCCTGATTCCACCACGCTGCCTCACATATACCCTCGGAAACAAGCAACTGTCCGTAGATTTCAGGCCAAATATCGAAAAGGTTATAATCGCGCTACATTAATAATCCTGGTAAATTATTTCAGCTAATTCAAAGACGAAACGATACTATTACGTAAGACTAGTTTTTGAACAAAACGTCATCATCATCATCATTCAAAGACGAAACGATACTATTACGTAAGACTAGTTTTTGAACAAAACGTCATCATCATCATCATCATTCAGTGCCAGAACTGCGACAGACATCGGTGATCATGGTTTTCCATTCATTCCTTTGCTCGGATGCCCTCAAAAAAGCTACGTTTCCCTGATCTTTCCCTTTTACCCATTTGTTTAGGTTGTGTTAGAAGAGCGTGATTTCAATAACGAGTATGCCTGCCTTGTGCTGCAATAACCAAGAAATGCGAGGCAGCGTGGTGGAATCAGGCTCTCGTCCAAATAATCAAAGTGAAGAAACCTGCATATTTCTGCCGGTTTGTGAATTTTTATCAAATTTTTCTTTTTTGGCTCAACACCTTTCACGCCCATTAAAGAACTCTTTTCAGTATGGATTTTTCTGAAAAACGTTGATTAAAGGCACAATTTTCAGTTACCACGGACTCTTATGCTAAGCAAATAACAAATCTTTGGCGGCCTTTTTCTGACTCATTTTACCTCTGAAAACAGGTGACCTCACCTCCTTCTTTCGCAAATATCTTGACTTGTATTTGAGCTATACGGATAATTTTTTCATCCAAATAAAGACAAGTGAACAAGCTTGAAGATGATGCCAATAACTCTACATGCCCAAAAATTGACGAGAGCCTGATTCCATCACGCTGCCTCTCAAATCTGCATTGATTGACGCAAGCTTTGAAGGAGGAGTGGACCAGTAAGCCCCACATCAAGATTCAACGAATAATTTGCTCAATGAGACGAAGATGCCAGACTGTTATTGCAGCACAAGATTATCCTTAAATGGTGTTTTGTGTTTTTTTGGGAGGTAGTCTTATTGCAATGAATTGTTGTTGTTGTTGTTGTTGGCGGTGGTGGTGGTGATGGTGGTGGTGGTGATGTTGTTGTTGTTGTTGTTTTATTGTTGTTGTCGGTGGTGGAGGTGGTGGTGATGTTGTTATGGTTGTTGTTGTCGTTGTTGGTGGTGGTATAGTTGTTATTACTATTGTTATTATTTTTACTATTATTATTGTTGTTGTTGTTGTTGCTGTTGATGGTGGTGTTATTGTTGTTATTACTATTGTTATTGCTATTATTACCTTTGCTAGTGTCTGAGGACACGGGGTCCTGTATAAGCTCCACAGTCCGGAAGCCGACCTTGACCTCGCGGCTGGACACGTCAGAGCCAGAGGTGAAGGTCACGTTCGTTAGGTACAGGTTCTGGTGACCATAGCCGTTGGGCCACCACAGGAGTACATCTCTGGCCTGGAGAGAGAGAGAGAGAGGGAGAGGTAGTGGGGAGAGAGAAGGGGAAGGGAGAGGGAGAAAGGTGGGGGGAGAGTGAGGGGGAGAGGTAGAGGGTGG
>NW_004797630.1:573034-576334 GCF_000002075.1 Aplysia californica | reverse complement strand
CCCCAACCACTCACACTTTCTATTTCAGTGAGTAAAGAGAAGTACATTGAAGCAATAACTATCATCAAGTGCTGGGAAAAAGCAAGAAATACAGTTTCTGTTCAGTTTTAGTAAAATGTTTTAGGGCACCTGAAACACAAATAAATCATAAGAGCTGAAGATTAGAGATGTTATTAGAGAGTAATGTTCAAAGAAACAAAGGAAGAGAGCAAAGGACAGTGGATGTTTGATAAGAAAGAAGGAACAAACCACACCAGAGCACCTGCCAATAGCCCACGCAGGAAAGACAGGCAGAAGCAAGGAAAGAAAAAAAGAATTAAGATTTGTTGTTGTTGTTGTTGTTGTTGTTGTTGTTGTTGTTGTTGCTGTTGTTGTTGTTGTTGTTGTTGTTGCTAGCGATCCAGTAGCATATGAGCGTTAACTCTTCTGCATGATGCCATTCTATAATAGCACCATGTCTGTTCTAATTGTTGTCTTGCGGGATAGAAGCAGTTAGATGAGTGGGGTAGCTTGGGAAGAAAACATCCCCTTAAATCATTTAGTTTTCTACAGAAGAACAGATGATGTTCCACTGTCTCTGAGGGGTAGTCACACAGTGGGCAGACAGCAGACTGCTTTACTCCAATTCGGTTGAGACGTTGAATTATGATTTATTCAGGCACTTTTCCGAGACCAGATTTACAAAATAAATGTAACATGAACTGCTACTCAAATTACAAAAACATCTCTGTTTTTCACAATACACACTTCTGAGATATCAGGGTCACATTACTGGAAAACTGAATTCCTCAAAACAAGAGATTTGGAAGCAGCAAAAAAGGTTGAATTTTGTAACATGGAATTACAGCGACAAAGCACAGCTGATTAAAACCTGTAAATTCTTTGCCATATCGACAGACCGAAGGGTTAGAACCAAATTAATGGCCGCTGGTTCGGAAAAGTAAAGTTACATGGAATACTGCCCAATTTATCCTTCATAACTATAGTAGTAACACTAACACTAATAATAATAATAATAATAATAATAATAATAATAATAGAAGGAGAAGAAGAAGAAGAAGAAGGAGGAGGAGGAGGAGAGGAGGAGGAGGAGGAGCAGCAGCAGCAGCAGCAGCAGTAGCAGAGAAGCAGAAGAAAGGGGATGAGAAAGACGGGAGGGAGGGTGGAGGAGGAAGAAAAGAAGAAAAAGAAGAAACGAGGAGTAGAAGGACAAGAGGATGAGTTGGATAGAAAGATTACTAGGAACTTTAAAAATGAATATCCCCAGTTGAAAGAAGGCTATTTGCGTTTTCCAATTTATTATTACCCACTACACCATTTGTGTCAAAACGAGGTGGAATCAGGCGCTCGTCAATTTTTGGGCATGTGGAGTTATCGGAATCATCTGAAAGCTTATTCATCTGTCTTGCTTTCAAATGAAAAAAATATCCATCTAGCTTGAATAGACGTCAAGATATATGCGATTGAAGAGGGTGAGGTAGCCTGTTTTCAGTTGTTAAATTAATGAGAAAATGGCCGCCAAAGTTTGGTAACTTCAAAAACCTATGAGTCTTTGAAAACTGAAAATTACATACTGTGAGGCTTTAAACAAGGTTTTTCAGTAAAATTCACATGGAAATGTACTTTCATATCAACATAAAAGATGTTTACCCAAAAAAACAAATTTTGATAAAAATTGCAAAACTGATGGAAAAATGCCCTTTTCTTCCATTTCATTATTTTGACGAGCGCCTGATTTCACCACAATGCGTCACATTTTATATCATTTTACATTTTCAGTTTTTTGTGAAGAGTATTGTTTTCACAAGCGTTCTACTGCCACTTGCAACACAATTAGGTCATAAAAGTGCCAAAGATTAGAAGTGTTACAAGAGAGTAACAAACCAAAAAAAGGAGGAGAGAAAGATGTTCGATAAGAGGAGGCCCAAAAGACAGCAGAGCACCCGTCAACCACCCACTTCTGGGAAGTATCCAGTGCAGACACCTACTTATAATTGGTGATAGACAGCAGACCAGTCTGTGCGTCCACTGAGACTTTATCAGTTATTTCGACCGGCTGTTCATCTCGCCACCACTTATACCTGTAGAAGCGACAAAAAGAAGGGAAAAAAAACAATCATGGATATGTGTTTGTCTTGTGATCACATAAGATCACACACATACATACATACATACACACACACACACACACATACAAACACACACAAATTCATTCACACACAAACACACATTCACACTCAGACACAATCACTCACATAATAGACACTGACACACACACACTCTCACACTCCTAAAAATTCTCTCACTCACACACATACGTACACAGTCTTAAACACACACCCTTACACACCCACTCCCCCCTCCCCCCTCCTCCACACACACAAACATCGACACACCACTCACATAGAGACACACAAATACAAGCACAAACACTGAAATACACTAACAAACGTACCCACGTACCCACCTACCCACACCACGCACACACAAACACCAACACCCCTCCCTCCTCCCCCCCCTCAAACATACGACATTCCCCCCAACACAAACACACACACACACACACACACACACACACACACACACACACACATGCACACACACACACGCTTACAATGACATGCATAATCTAAAAGAGCAACAATATAAACAATAATATTCTTAAGCTAGATACATACTCAATGTTATTCTGATGCATGCTCTAAGGTCGTTTGGTTTTGATTTAGTAAGAGTTTTACAGCACTTGCAACACAATAAGGTCATATTTGAAGGCCGAAGATTAGAGGTGTTACAAGAGAGTGACAAACACACAAAAAAGAAGGAGGGGAGATAGAAACGATAGATTTTTTAAAGGAAAGAAGAAGCAAACCACACCAGAGCACCCGCCAACCACCTACAAAGTAATACTTATTTTGGTGTTATGTTGTTTGTTTGTTTGTTTGTTTGTTTGTTTTAGGAAGTTCATATGAACGCCAAGGGGTGGATGTCAACAGAGAAGTCAAAACGAGGAATCAGGCTTACTCTGCTCACCTCTCCAGCCTCAACAGTACAAAGTCTGCTTCGACTATCAATGCAC
Source organism: Aplysia californica (assembly GCF_000002075.1). Classification (NCBI taxonomy): domain Eukaryota; kingdom Metazoa; phylum Mollusca; class Gastropoda; order Aplysiida; family Aplysiidae; genus Aplysia; species Aplysia californica. The sequence goes on along the minus strand of NW_004797630.1, from coordinate 573,258 downwards.
CCCTGAAATAGCAGTTCACAAGAGAGTGACAAACAGGAAGTTGTCTCACTAACAAGACAATCCCCAATGCCCGGATCGGATGCGGGAACAACTTTACTTTACTTTACTTTACTTTACAGGTGATTGTCTTGCAAAAGTGGCCGTTAGTGCAGGTTCGATATACTAGAAGAAAAAAAATAACTCAAGGGAGTAATTTTGGAAAGAGTGTGGGGGGGGGGGGGGGT
>NW_004797630.1:570286-571787 GCF_000002075.1 Aplysia californica | reverse complement strand
CCCTCTCTCTCTCTGTTTCATTTGTAGCCTTGTGTGTTCAGTAAGCTCACTGCAGTTGGTACGAATGAATTTCTAAATCTGTCTGTTCTTGCTTTTTTGGGAAATGTATCGTTTACTGCGGGTCGATAGTTGAAATTCCGATGTCAGCAGTGGGTGGCTATAGTCACTAAGCATTATTTCCGCCCTTTTTAGAACGTTTGTCTTATGCAGATATTCAAATTACTTAGGTCTCTACGAGTTGTTCTAGATGCCTTTCTTATCAACTTGTTTATTTTTTTATAAAAGTGCTGCCTTCCCAAATTGCTACCATAGCAAGTGATACTAAAATTTATCAAAGTTTCTGTGGTGGTGGTGTATAATATCTGAAGGATGGATAGATTCAGATTGAAAGTTTCCTCAGAAAGTACAGCCTCTGATTTACCGTTTTAACGATATTGTTTACGTGATTTTACCATGTAAATGTGTTGTCGATTGTAAGACCAAGATATTTGTATGAATCCGTGATTTCAATTGTTTCTTGTTCAATTACGAGTGGTGAGATTGTTGGTTTTTCTCTTCTAAAATAAAAAATCATTTCCTTTGTTTTTGAGAGGTTCACTTTTAGGAAATTTGTGAGACAGCGTGGTGGAATCAGGCTCTCGTCAAAATAATCAAAGTGAAGAAACTTGCATTTTTCCGCACGTTTGTGAATTTTTATCAATTTTTTTGTTTTTTGGCTCAACACCTTTCATGCCCAATAAAGAACTCATTTCTGGGTGGATTTTTCTGAAAAACGTTGGCAAAAGGCACAAAAAATGTAAATTTTCAGTTACCACCGACTCTTAAGCTAAGGAAATAATTAATCTTTGTAGGCCATTTTCTCACTAATTTTGCCTCCGAAAATAGGTGACCCCCACCTCCTTCATTTGCAAATATCTCGACTTGTATTCAACATAAATTGATATTTTTTTCATCCAAATAAAGACATATGAACAAGCTCTAAGATGACACTATTAACTCTACGTGTCTAAAAATTGACGAGAGCCTGATTCCACCACGCTGCCTCACAAACTTGATTTTTGATCTCACGGTGTTAGTAACCCAAAATAGACAAAAATGTCAGGTAGAATTTTGTAATTCTTGGGTAGCGAAATGTTGGCTGCTGAAAAATGGCAAAAGTGGGCCCTGGCTATAAAAAAAAGAGATGTTTCCACTATAACTGAACTAGTGAATAGTTGGAGAGTTGTGCTCTTTGAGGCTATATGATTTTCTAAGTAGAATCTGTACACATAAAATGTGTTTAGTTTTGTGTATTTGGCAGTCTTACACTGCTAAACTGACTTAGTCTCTTTCTTTCTCTCTCCCTCTCTCTATTTCTGGATCTCTCTCTCTCTCTCTCTCTCTCTCTCTCTCTCTCTCTCTCTCTCTCTATCTATCTATCTATCTATCTATCTCTCTATTTCTGGATCTCTCTCTCTCTCTCGCTCTCTCTCTCTCTCTTCCCTTCTCTCTCTCTCTCTCT
>NW_004797630.1:566103-570186 GCF_000002075.1 Aplysia californica | reverse complement strand
CAGACTTATTGGATGCTCAATTTAGAGTCTTTAAATAAATGATAATATCTGAATGCTCAATGTAGGGCCTTTTAATTATCAATATTACGTGATTGGAAGTTCAATTTAGGGTCTTTAAATAAATGATATCTGAATGCTTAATTTAGGGACTTTTAATTATTAATACTATGTGATTGGAAGCTCAATTTAGGGTCTTTAAATAAATGATATCTGAATGCTTAATTTAGAGCCTTTTAATTATTAATACTATGTGATTGGATGCTGAGTTTAGTGTCTTTAAATAAATTATAACATCTGAATGCTCAATGTAGGGCCTTTTAACTATTTATGATATGTGAGTGAATGCTAAACTTAGGGTCTTATAATAATTAATAATAATTGAAAGCTCGAAATGTGGCAAACTTTTCTATCTGTTAGAATTGATCTCATTGGCCACAAGAGATGATGTTAACATTTAATTCATCTAATTTTTCCATTTTGTTTGAGAAATATTACGTCCTCTGCGGTATGCTGGTCATCGTCTGGCACTGCCAGACGAGCTCTTCTTCTTCCTCCTCCTCCCTCCCCCCTCCTCCTCCTCCCTCCTCCTCCTCCTCCTCTGTGTCTCAAAGTGCTTGCACACGGGCGTGCATGTGTTCATGTAGGTGAGTGTGTGTAAGCGCGCACGTGTGTTTATGTGTGTGTATATGCGTGTGCATGGGCGTGCATGTGTTTAAGTGTGTATGTCTGTTGTACGTGTGTGTGTGTGTGTGTGTGTGTGTGTGTGTGTGTGTGTGTGTGTGTGCCTCTTTGTTTTTGTTTGTGTTATGCTTTCAAGCTTTGCTCCACCTGCAGCGCTATCAAATCTACCATGCGAAGTCGGACCTTGGGCTGACCGTTGACGGTGAAATGCTCGACCTCCGTGCTGCAAGGTTTGGTGGCGGGCGGTTCACTCAGACCCATCAAGATGTGGGAGATCCAGTAGTCCAGGTTGTTGACTTTCGAAGCATCGTCCATGCTGCTGGTGGCCGCCTGAGCGAGCAGCGAGTCGGCAGCCAGGATGCTGCAGCCTTCCTCTTGTCTCTTATTGTTTAATTCTTCCAGCTTCTGTGAGATGCCCGAGCCAGCGGTGTTGAAGAAGGACCTGCGAGACGGAACCTGGGTGGCTGAGGTGTTCTCTTTATTGGACGTAGAGCCGGCCTCCGAGAACTCGCTGGACTGGACGACTACGCTTTCTCCTCCTTCTCCTCTTGTTGTTGAGGCTGATGGAGGCTTGGAGGCGAGGGCGAGAGGAGAGGAGGAGGTGGAGGAGGTGAGGCTAGACGGACTGCTGCTGGAGTCACGTGACGTCATGGCTGTGAACTGATCGCTCTGCGAGTGGTCAGCGGGGACTGTGGCGGCGGTGGCCATCTGGCCGGGGTGTTGTTGTCGCGAGTCGCTGGAGGAGTCGGGGTGGTCCAGCTGCTGTTGCTGCTGCTGCTGTTGTTGTTGATGATGGTGGGGATGATGATGATGATGACGATGATGCTGCTGATGTTGATGATGATATTGTTGTTGTTGCTGTTGTTGTTGATCGCGAACGTTGGGGAGAACTGTGTGGTGTTGCGGAAGCCGCGACGGAAATGATGGTCCCTGAGATTTGGGGGGTTGGCGGTGGTGGTGGTGTTGGTGGGGAGGAGACGGGAGAGAGGTGGGGGAGGGTGCAGCTTTCTGGTCCAGGTGGGACTGACCCGCGGCGTAAGAAGTGGGCGGGTAGAGTAGCGGATGGTGGCTGGCGGACACACGCGCCAGTGAACTGTCGTGAGGAGAGAGCTGCTGCTGCTGCTCACCCCTGCAACCTTGGCCTTGGCCCTGACTCTCCTCGCTCGTAACCTCTGCGATGACGGCTGAGGTGTGTTGGGGGTGGTGGCGGGAGGTCATTTCGTCCATCTGACCGGCGTCCACTCCTCCTCCCTGGCAGTGTGAGGAGGAGGAGGAGGAGGATGATGAGGAGGGTGCGTACGTCACAGATTCTTCGCCGGACGAAAAGATGGAAACACGACTATTGTTGCCGAAGTCGTCAGCAGCGACGTTACTGCCGCTTCCTCCACTACCGCTACCACTGCTGCAGCTGCTGCTGTTGTTGTTGCTGCCGCTGCTGCTGTTGTTGTTATTGTTGTTGCTACTCGTGTTGTTATCGCTACTGCTGTTGTCTACACTGATGCCGTTGTTAACATTTCTGGAGAACAAGGATTTCGTCGTGGCCGAATCCAAATCCATGTACGTCGGCTCTTCCTCTTCCTGCTGCTGTTGCTGCTGCTGCTGCTGCCGCGGCTGCTGCTCAGATCCTCGAGACAACGCCCTGTTGTCTCCGTCTGAGCTGTTCACGCCGTTCGTATCCGCCTCGTTACCGTCCTCGTAAGGCCTGAAGAGACTAGCAGCGGTAGACATTCCGTTGAGAACGCGGTCCGAAGTCGTCAGCAGCTGGAAAGAGGAGCTCTCTAAAGGTCGAAGCGACAGATAGTGAGAGCTCAGCCCGTTGCTGTAATACGCGGGACTTGGAGTCTGGCGCTGCGGATAAAACGGGGACTCTGTGCGAGCGAGGGGGGAGCGGGAGGCGGGGGACGACGAGCTCAAGATAGGATACGGAGTTAACCTCTGAGATCTCAGACTACTGCTGCTAGTGATAGCGCCCCCTCCTCCTCCTCCTCCACTAGTATTGCTGTTGCTGCTGCTGAAATGTTTGGATTGGTGGTACGGCATACCCTTCACGTCCCCCATGGAGCAACGGAGCTTGCCAGGGGAGGGCTCCTCGCTACGGCGCGGTCGGAGCCGAAGATCAAGCGGCTTCACGTCTACGTCCGGATGTTCTAACTCCACCATTGGGTAGGGAGAACTGGTCGTCGCCACCACAGCCGGGACGGGCAGAAGGCATGGGTAGGAGGGCGGAGAGGAGGAGGAAGAGAGCGATGACGCAGGCGGCGACAGCGACGACAATGGAGCGTGTTGTGACGTAAACGATACGGCGTCGGGGTAGTTCGCGTTGGAAGGGCGACTTTCCTCACGTAGCGATGATGGAGACGATGATGAATTGATGACGCTGCCGTTGTTGTTGTTGTTGTTACTGCTACTGTTGTTGTTATTGTTGTTGTGGTGACGGTGGTGGTGGTGATGGTGGTGATGATGATGGTGGTCGAGCTGGCTGTAGTAGGAAGCCATCTCTGTTCTGCCGGCTGGATACGACATAGAGAGAGGGGGGGGGGGGGATAAAGGGACTCAACTGCACACACGGGCACACACACACGCTCGGGAAGTAAGGGGGAAGAACTGTTGTATTCAGATGTCCTCTGACGTCATATACTCTGCGTCAACATGGAGATGTAGAAGATAGTATCTGGAAAAAAACACACAAAAAAGAGGGGATTTAGTATTACTAAGCGAGCCACATCGTACACATTATGTCTGCCGGGTAGAAGAATACCTTTACCAATATGTCATCGCAGTGAATATCATCTCACGCGCAGGGTGTAACAAACCAATAAATAAATAAATGAATAAATAAGTAAATAAATAAATAAATACATACCTTAAATAAATACATGAAATAATAAATGCTGCAGACGTTTTACGTTTCCATTCATACAATTTAGATAATTTTGGAGGCGGGCTGCTTCGACCCAGCTTAGGGGCCAACCTAGTTTTAGAGGGTATTTTTGGTACAAAGAAGATAAGTACTCTAAAATGGTCTATGGCATGTCTCTGTTACCCTAAGAAAAGAGAGGTATTCCAAACACAGCTGTTATCTTTCCTGTTTATAATGTGGAGATAAAGTATTCCAAATATAGTTGTAAACCTTTTCTGTTGACATAAAGAAGATTACTAAATCAGACATACGTCAACCTTTAAACAGGATGGGAGTGGGAGTAAGGGGGGTGCGGAGCAATTTCAGTTTCACATACATCTAGTGATTCAAATAAAAAAACAAACAAGAAACAATTAATTATTTATATCTTAAAGGGGACAATCATTGACTAATGAGCGTCAGCAGATGTTCCAACAAACAAACACACATACATACATACACACACACACACACACACACACACACACACACACACACACACA
>NW_004797630.1:564077-566003 GCF_000002075.1 Aplysia californica | reverse complement strand
CCCCCCAAAAAAAAAAACCCAACACGAAAAAAAAAACGTCATAAAGACTCACTCATAACTAACTCGTCGCTCATAGTCTCATACTGACGCGTAAGTACTGGCTCACACAAAAAGGACTACTTCAACCTGCTATAGATTCCTGCCCGTTTGTCTTCACTCGGGTTTTCCTGTGTTTATCATAAAGAGTACACTGTCCCTTCCTGGGTGATTTTAAAACTTTCCGATCGATTCGTCATCGTCATCAAGCTGCGACCATTGATTTATTGATACTTTTAGTACGGTCTGGCCATAGATCACTCAGGGCGGAACGCAATTATTACCCAAGTATGGCACACAATTTGGCCACTGTTTAAAAAAAATATTAATTTAGCTTGAGAGGGGGGAAATGGTCACAAAAACCGCCATTTAGTGAAAAAAAAAAGAGTAAGATGTTTCTTTTGTTTGAGTAAAGAGAAGCACGTCGGCACAACAATGGTCATTTAGTGCTGAGAAAAAGTAAGACAAACAGACAGAAACAACAGAGGGAAAGAAAAGAAGTAAGACCTACCAGTGGCGCCCTCTAACCACGCACAAAAAGTAAGACAGACAGAAACAACAGAGGGAAAGAAAAAAAAGTGGGACCTACCAGTGGTGCCTTCCAACCACTCACTTATAACAGTCGAATCTACTTATTTGTTTAAGTAAACGTTTTACGGCACTTGCAACACAATAACATCAGATCGGTGCGGGAGGCTAGAGATGTTACAACAAGAGAGTTACAAACATAAAAACGAAGGAGGAGAGATAAGGACAGAGGATGTTTGATAGGAAAAAAGGAGCAAACCACGCCAAAGCACCCGCCAACCACCCACGACCTTACTCTTTTTTATAGTTTTAATAGAGGTTTTACGGCGCTCGCAACTGCATAAGGTCATATGAGGTGATTAGAGGTGTTACAAGAGAGTAACAAACATAAAAAAGAAGGAGGAGAGAAAAGGACAAAGGATGTTTGATAGGAAAAAAGGAGCAAACCATACCAGAGCACCCGCCAACAACCAACGAACCTACTCTAATGACCACCAGTCCAAATCAATCTCTCGTACAAACGACCACTTCCGAATTTCCACTTTGTGGGGGGTTTTTTCCTTCATAATAATGACACTGTCAAATAGGACCACTTATCTCGGACAACCACTTTTCGGGGGGTTCTAGGGGCCAAAAGGTTAAGGTATTTGCCTCTCATTCAAGAGGTCGTGGGTTGGAATCCGGTTTGAGACGTAAAATTGTCTACTCTAAATTTCCGCCTTTCACATCCTTTCCTGCATCCAAACGATGTTCTGTTGTCTGCTTTCGTCTCCACTTTCTTCCCCCACCCCTCACCTCCTTTGCCCCCTCCTCTGGGCTCCTGGCTCTTTCTGCAGTATTTCTACTGCTACTCCTTGGCTCCTTCTTACTGTTGTCTTTCAGCAACACCCTGATCTTATGGTAGGAAAAATCTACACCTAGCCTTCTCGGACAAGGGCGAAATATCTCAGAGGTCCTGTGTGCAAGTTGTACTCGTTACAGGTCCCTAGGTGGTCAAAATTCGATAAAAGTAGGCTCGGCCGCAAGCCGGGCAAAATTCAAAATTTCTTACCAAATGAAAATGTTTAATGTGTCCCGCCCACTCATATGACCTTATGCAGTTGCAAGCGCCGTAACACACTTACAAAGAACATATACAAAAAACCCACTTTTCTTCTCGAAAATGGACGGCCGTCTTAGACAAGTTCGACTGTATTGTGACCCTTTCCAGGAAGACCATTTAGTTTTAGTGAGGTTTTACGTTGCTCGCAACTGCATACGGTCATATTATGAGCGCCAGAAGATTAGAGGTGTTACAAGAGAGTAACAAACATAAAAAAGAAGAAGGGGAGATAAGGACGATAGATGTTTGATAGGAAAGAA
>NW_004797630.1:561460-563977 GCF_000002075.1 Aplysia californica | reverse complement strand
TCTCTCTCTCTCTCTCTCTCTCTCTCTCTCTCCCACTCACCAGATCCCCTGTGTCGGAAAGGACGGCCCCCAATCCCAGCTAAAGCTACACTGCTCCTTTCTCATCTGGTTCACGTGGCACTGTCCGTTCTGTACCTGGGGTGGGCAGTTGGGCGGGATCACGTAGCTTGACCGCTGGGCACGCGTGGCTGCCTCACGCACGGCCGAGTGGAAACCCACAACTATACGGTTCTCGCCTTCCTGGAGAAAGAAAAATGTGAGGCATCGTGCTGAAAGCAGGCTCTCGTCAAAATAATGACATCCGAGAAATCATCAGTTTTCGGCCAGTTTGGAAATTTTTTTTTACTTTTTTTTTTGGGGGGGGGGGGGCTCAACACCTTTTATATCCATTTCAAAACATATTTGAGTGTGGATATTGCAGAAAAACATTGATTAAAGGCTCAAAAAATGTAAATTTTCATTTCCCAAAGGCTCTAAAGCTATGGAAGTTACCAAACTTTGGAGACCATTTTCTCGCTAATTTTACCTCTGAAACCTGGCGATCGTAACCTCCTTCAATCGCAAATATTTCGACTTCTATTCAGTGTAGATGAATTTTTCCCCCTAAACAAAGGAAAATGAACAGGCTTTAAGATAGTAACAATAACCCCATATGCCCAAAAATTGACGAGCGCCGGATTTCACCACGTCGTGATACAGATACAATGTATGTACCTAATTCTAAGAAAGTTACTGAGGATCAGATGGACAGCCAGGGTCGCCATTGTGGAAGTGCTAAGGAAAACAAGACAGATCCCAGTCACAAATGAGGTAGATAGAAGGCAGTGGCGATGGATTGGACATACTCTCAGGAAGTCAGGCAGATGCATAATAAAGAAAGTTCTGGATTGAAACCCACAGGGTAAGAGATCAAGGGGAAGACAGCATGGAACCTGGAGAAGAATTTATGTACGGAAAAGTGGGAAGACATGGAATAACATCAAGAGGCCAAGATAGAGAAAGGTGGAAGGTGTTTGCCTGTGGCCTATACCCCGGTGCAGGGTGAGAAAGGCAATGATGACGATGGCCTAATTTGTGGGTGGTTGACATATTCTGAGAAGAGAACCAGACTCTATTGTAAAAACTACTCTCCACTGGACACCCGAAGGACATCACAAGAGGGGCAGGCCCAAAGTGACCTGGAGACGCACAGTAGAGTCTGAAATGAAGTCCTGGAACCATTCGTGGGGAACGCTGACCAAGATGGCCGAAAACAGACAGAGCTGGAGATCCTTTTTGCTGCTCTAAAAAAAAAATTTTTGGTGTTTGTTACTCTATTGTTACACATCGAAGCACTTTTTATAATATGACCTAATGTGTTGCGCGCTCGTCTCCGAAGCGGGAAGTCTGGGTTCGAGCCTCGGTTCGGACACGGATTTGTTTCGGCCCCTCCTGCCCACCCAGCAGAAATGGGTACCTGACTTCCAGTTGGGGAAGTAAACGCGGCGTGGAAAGGAACTGGCAACCCTACCACAATATTATGCCGAAAAAGCCAGGAAGTTGTCTGACTAACAAAGTTATCCCCAATGTCCCGATCGGATGCGGGAACAACTTTACTTTATACTGTGTTGCAAGTGCCGTAAAACTCTTATTACTAAAACTAAACTCAACTGACCGTGACGATGCCAGTGACGTCATAGGTGTAGCGGACGAACATGTTGTCTGCACTGCCCACGGACTTTCCGTTGACCACGACTGACGTCACTGTGTCCAGCCCCTCACAGACCAGCAGCACCTTGCTTGAGCCGGCCACGGCTTTGGAGACTGTGGAGGAGAAATTATAATGTGTCCTTAATATTATGGGGAAGAGTGGCATCGTTGAGAAATCAAGCGCTCGTCAAAGTAAAGAAAGGAAAGAAAGAAATATTATTATAATTTGGCAGTCTGGGTGGCATTTTTCTCCTGGTTTTGTTGTTGCTGTTGTTGTTGTTGTTGTTGTTGTTGCTGTTGTTGTTGTTGTTGTTGCTGTTGTTGTTGTTGTTGTTACTGTTGTTGTTGTTTTCGTTCCGTTTTGTTTTGTTTGAGGTGGGTGTTATTTATTGGGTTTTTTTTCCTTTTTTTTCTTTTGGGCTCAGCACCGTTTATTTCGATTTAAAAACACGTTTATGCTTGGATTTTACTGAAAGACTTTGATTGAAGGCACAAAAAAGGGTAAGCTTTCAGTTTCCAAGGACTCTCAAGCTTTGGAAGTCACAACACATTGGCGGCCGTTTCCCCCATTCACTCCCCAAGGTCTCAGTTACCCTTCCAGATAGATGGGTGTTTTTTTTCATCGGAACCAACACAATTCAACAGATACCAATAACTCCACATGTACAACAATTGAGGAACGCCTGATTCCACAGCGCGATCGTGATACAAATAGAATATCATCATCATCATCATCATCATCATCATCATCATCATCATCATCATCATCATCATCATCATCATCATCATCATCGTGATCATCATCATCATCATCATCATCATCATCAT
>NW_004797630.1:560084-561360 GCF_000002075.1 Aplysia californica | reverse complement strand
CCTCCGAGATTTTTCGCCCTTGTCCGAGAAGGCTAGGTGTAGATCTTTCCTACCAGAAGATCAGGGGTGTGGCAGAAAGACAGCAGTTAGGAGGAGCCAAGGAGTAGCAGTAGAAAGGCTGCAGACAGAGTTTGTTACTCTCTTGTAACACCTGTAATCCTCGGAACGTACATGACCGTGTTGTGTTGCAAGTGCCGTACAACTGTTACTAAAAACAAAACAATTAACTACAGTTACTTCGCTTTAACGAGGCGAATATTCGGGTGGTGAGTGACAGGAAGATAGTGTGTCACTACGCGGCGGAATCAGGTGCTCGTCAATTTTTGGGCATATGGAGTTATTGGTAACATCTTAAAAACTTATTCATTTGTCTTGCTTGTAATGAAACAACAACCATCTACCCATCTGTCTTGAATAGAAGTGGAGATACAATGTATGTAAGTGAAGGTGGTAGTAGTGGCCATCTAGTGTCACAGGTAAAATTAGCGTGAAAATGGCCGCCAAAGTTTCGAAGCTAGAGTTGCCTTTGGAAATTGCAAACTCACATTTTTTGTTTTATCTCGCATCAATGTACCTAAGTAAAATCCGAACAGAAGTGTGTTTTCAGATGGACATAAAAATATTGAGCCAAAAAGAAAAAAATAATGAAAATATGTGTGAACAGCCGATAAAACGTCCGGTAATTCGAATGTTTTGTCTTGACTCGTCAAAATACAGAAATCGGAGAAACAGACATTTTCCTGCCAGTTTTCAATTTTTTTTCAGATGTGTATTTTTTGCTCAACCTCTTTTATGTCTATATAAAAACCCATTTCTCAGTGAATTTTACTGAAAAACATTGGTTGAAGGCACAAAATATGTCATTTTTCTGTTTTCAAAGCCTCTGTAGCTATTGGAGTTACCAAACATTGACGGCCAGTTTTTCGATAATTTCACAACTGAGACAGGCGACCTCATTTCCTTCAATTGCAAATATCTCGAGTTCTATTCAAGATAGATGAATATCTATTTCATTGAAACCAAGGATCATAAATAAGCTTTCAGATGGTACTAATAACTCCACATGGCATGCCCAAAAGTTGACGAGCGCCTGATTCCCCCGCGTCGTGACGCTAATGCCTACACACACTGCGGACGTCCTGTCATGTTCTGTGATGGGTAATAAAAAAAACCTGGAGGACAATTAGGAGCTGTGACTGATGTATGTCGTGTTTGTCGTCATCACGTGAGTGAATGGTGAGTGAGAGATGGAGAGATAAAGGGTGAAAAGGGTGGG
>NW_004797630.1:559032-559984 GCF_000002075.1 Aplysia californica | reverse complement strand
ATTATTATTAATAACATTATTATTATAGTAATAATACGTGACTGTCTAACATATTTTAACAGTTCAGACTCTGACTAAAACTGAAACAAGGAAAAGCACGTAACACACGTACACATACGCACGTTCTTGAACAAGATAAGCGGAGGTGGGGCTGAAGACACTTGCACGATTTGGTGGAATCAGACGCTCGTCAATTGTTTGGGTATATATAGTTACTAAAATCATAGCTTGTTCATTTGATTTGTATTTTGTGTAACAAAATACCCTCTATCTTGAACAGAAGTCGAGATATTTGCGAATGAGTCAAATGAGGTCGCCTGGACTCAGTCATTAAAATTAACGCGAAAATGGCCGCCAAAGTTTGGTAAATTCAAAAGCTTGAGAATCTTTGAAGTCTAAATAATTACATATTGTGTGCCTTTAATCAACGTTTTCCAGTAACTTAAAAAAAAAAAAAAAAAAAGAAATGAGTCTTTATATGGACATAAAAGATGTTGAACAAAAAAAATCTAAATTTTGATTAATATTTCCGAACTGTCAGAAAGATGCCTTTTTCTTCGATTTCATTATTTTGACGAGCGCCTGATTTCACAACGATACCTCACATTTCTGGTGTACCTTTGTCTAAGTTCTCTCTGTGTCAAAAGTCACGAGTCAGCAATCCTAGAGTCACAAGGACGTCTACTTGCATATAGATGTCTAGACCTAAGGAACATCATCCATAGATGTGTATCTTTCTCATCATATCTTGGTCCATTTATTATGTGGAACAGATTATCCTTGGAACTAAGACAAGCAAGAGCACTTGATAGCTTTAAAAGACGTCTTTAGCATTTTCTGTTCCTACAGGCCTTCTATCCTTCCTAAGCTTTTAGCGTTATTTTTATTATAGTTGTTCTGTGCCTACGTCCGAATGAAAATAGTCCGTGGGTGTTTGTGTGTGTGTGTGTGT
>NW_004797630.1:556460-557964 GCF_000002075.1 Aplysia californica | reverse complement strand
GGTAAGTGTTTTACGGCGTCCGCCACGGCATATTAGGTTATATGAGCGCACGAGACACATTTAACATTTTCAATTGGTAGGAAATTTTTGAATTTTGCCCGGGTGGCGGCCGAAGCCTTCTCTTATCGATTTTGGATCACTAAGGGATCTCTAACATGCGTAACTTGCACACCCTTGTAAGTGTAGACCTTACCTACCATAAGATCAGGGGTGCTGCTGAAAGACAACCGTAAGAAGGAGCCAAGAAGAAGCAGTAGCTAGGCTGCAAAAAGAGTGCAGGAGCCCAGAGGAGGTGGCAGAGGAAGTGAAAGGGGGGGGGGGGGAGAGAACGTGACTAGAGATATTAAACATTTTCGGTTGCCTTCAGATTTCGAATCCTGGACCTGTTGAAAGAAAGTGTTACAGCATTGCCATTGCTCTGCTGCTGATCGGACCCGCAAATCCTAAAAAATAATTTTATTCAAAGAAAAAAAGAAAGGCAGTCATGAAATCCATGAGTTACAACAAAAAAATATATAATAAAATTTTTTAAAAGACAGTGATTAAGTTCATGAGGGTATTTTTTAAAACAGTGATTAAGTTCATGGGAGTTACCAAAGGAAAAAACCCAACAAAAAACAAAAAGACAGTGATGAAGTTCATGAGAGTAGTTATTTTTTTTTATGACAGTGAGGAAGTTCATGGGAGTGGTTATAAAAAAAGAGAAAAAATGATAACGTTCATGGGAGTCAAAAAAAAAAAAAAAAAAAAAAAAGGAGGAGAAGACAGTGATGAAATCCACGCACTGGGTGACCAGCTCGCAGCAGGTGACTCAGTGACCAGTCAGTCCTTGGTCGAACCGAGAGCTGATCGAGAGTACAACAAAGTACATGTGTATAGTGCAGTGTACCTTTCAATGACCGGTGGCAACAGCTGGCACGGAAGGATGGAAGGACACACTTGCTATACGGTAATAGTTATACTATAGTACTTACTTAGCTAGCAGGACCACGAGATGACACAGGTTACACGCAACTAGTAGCGAAACATGGTGAAATGGTATAGGTTTAACGCCCCTATCGACACTATTAGGTTATTTAAGGGGCGGGGCCTCCTAGTTTAACGTCCATGTCCGATAGGACCGAGCCAAGTGGGAAGTTCGTGTAAAGTGCCTTTCCCAGGGACACAACGTCGGACCGAGCTGAGGCTCGAACCCCCGAACTCGCAATCTCACGATTACGAGTCCGTTAGCCTAACCACTAGGTTTTTTGTTTGTTTGTTTGAACATAAGACTTGGACACTACAACGGCCTAGCGAATGAGAAGGATATGTAGATCGAAACAATTGATGGGAAGAAAAGAAGTAGATAGGACCTACCCACATAATGCGCACTTTGCTTGTTCGAGTAAATAGGAGCACGTCGACACAAACATGGTTATTTAGAGGTGGGGACAAGTAAGACAGTCAGAAGCAACAAGGAGAGAGGGAGGGAGAGAGAGAGGGAGAGAGAGAGAGAGAGAGAGAG
>NW_004797630.1:553130-556360 GCF_000002075.1 Aplysia californica | reverse complement strand
TATTATTTCTATGTTAGTCATTGGTGTGAAATCAGGCGCTCGCCAAAGTATCTTCTTCCCCAACCGTTGGGCAATTTGTTATCGATTTTTATTCTTTATTTTTTACAGAATTTCCAGTTTGTGACTACCGTCGTTTTCCCCCATGTACTCTCCAAATGCAAAACAATGAATAATGAACAGCGTTTAGGATGACAACAATTACCCTAGGCTATATGCCCAAAAATTGACGAGCGCCTGATTCCAACAGTCGGGTGTTGGCGGGTGCACTGGTGTGGTTTGCTCCTTCTTTCCTATCAAGCATATTATTCTATCGTCTTTATTTCCCCACCTTCTTTTTTTTTCGTTTGTTACACTATTGTAACACCTCTAATCTTCGGCACTTATATGACCGCACTGACTGTGTTCCAATGGCCGTAAAACATCTACTAAAACTACAACTGATTCCATCACGTCGTGACACATATTTGTTACGACTGTGCACTCTGGCGACATTCAAGTTCAAGATTGAAGAAAGCGCACGCCAATTGACTCTATATTCTGCTGAGGGCAGATGAAGGGCAAGGAAAGAAAGGTTACTGTACGGGGTGGGGTGCCCTCTACAGACGGGATCGGCGGGTCGGACGGGATCGGCGGGTCGGACAGATCGCCCAACTCGGTCGGCTCAAAAACAAACTTGTTTGTGTTCAGTTTCAGTTTCAGTCGACCGAGTCGTGCGATCGGCCAGATGCAGCCTTAATGACTGTTCCCGCGTTGTTATGCAAACAAAAAAATAATTATGAAATTATGCAAACTGAGCCCAAAAATGTGAAATTATGCGATTCTGTTAAGTTCAACCCCAAAAAATGATAAAGGAAAATGATCAGAAAGTATGCAAAAATTGATCAAATTTTGCTAAATGATGCGGGGTGCATAAAACCACGGGGACAGGTAACGGGAATCCCGTATTACGCGCGCACTTCACAATAATAATATCGAGACTGACGTTTTTGCCCTTGATTTGCGTGATCATGGAGCGTACATACGAGCACGATGAACAGCAAACAACGACGGCTACACTGCCGTGCCTGGTCTAGAATAATATTACAATTCAAGTCTTTTGTTCAGTTTTCGTACGAGTTTTACAGCACTTGCAACACAATACGATCATATAAGTGCCGAAGTTTTAAGAGAGTAACGACCACAAAAATAAAAGTGCGTCAAAAAACAGCGATAGATATTTGATCGATAGGACAGAAGGAGCAAACCACATCAGAGCACCCACCGACCCCCCGCAAAGTCTTTGGAGCTAGCCAAGTCTTTGGACTAATCTACTTAAAAGTCTTAACTGATTTAACAAGGGTCAGTGGGCAGCACTATAATATTGCACTCCCACACAAATTCCCTAATAAGTACGACTGTTCTATACCCCAGAGCCTCAAAGTTCTATCTACTCAGTAACCAGTTTTGAGAAATGTAACGTAAAAAATTTTAGAGTTTCCCAACATGTCAAGCTTCTTCGATTGCAGTTCTTTGATGTGAGGCAGTGTGGTGGAATCAGGCTCTCGTCAATTTTTGGGCAGGTAGAGTTATTGGCATCATCTTAAAGCTTGTTCACCTGTCTTTATTTGGATGAAAAAAGTATCCATTTATCTTGAATACAAGTCGGGATATTTGCAATTGAAGGAGGTGGGGTCACCTGTTTTCAGAGATAAAATTAGTGAGAAAATGGCGGCCAAAGATTAGTTATTTCCTTAGCTTAAAAGCCTGTTGTAAATGAAAATTTACATTTTTTGTGCCTTTAATCAACGTTTTAAAAAAAAATCCACTCAGAAATGAGTTCTTTAATGGGCATGAAAGGTGTTGAGCCAAAAAAACAAAAAAAATGATTAAAATTCACAAACCTACGAAAAAATGCAGGTTTCTTCACTTTGATTATTTTGACGAGAGCCTGATTCCACCACGCTGCCTCACAATTGATAACGACTCCAAATAATCTTACGATTTTGATAAAGCAGATAGAACATTTGCTTTCTGGTCCCATGGTCTTACAGTAACTGAGAACGGCCCAAAATGTCAGATACAGCTTGGCAATTCTAAGGAAGCGTGTTGCGGCGATAAATCTGCTCCTGGGAGCTTGCAGTGACTAACACTAAGCAGGGAGTGGCAGTGTCAAGAAACAGGGAACTATATGTGAGGCAGCGTGGTGAAATCAGGCTCTTGTCAAAATAATTAAAGGGTTGTATTCTTCACATTTTAGAATACTTCTAGTACGAAGATCTCTTTGAAACTCTCGGTATTTCTAAAAATAAATAAATCATTTGACAGACTGCCCTGCAAAGCGAACGGATCGGATTAACGAGTAAATTTCGTTTTTGGAAAGTGGTGGCACAGAGTTCCCCACGTCATATGGGTGCAATAGTAAAACGAAACGTTCGGATAGGGTTAAGTGGTGGCACAGAGTTCCCCATGTCGCATGGATGTGATAGTACAACTAAACATACGGATAGCGTTAATCCACTTGAGATCAAAGGTCAAAGACCTCGACAGCTGTGTTGAAATATTATAAAGTGGGGAATTGAGTACATGTATAAATAATATCTTCTTTTCGACCGCATCATGATTCAGCGTTACTTTATAAAATTCGTTTGTTTGTTGTTGTTGTTTTGTTTTTTTTGTTTGTTTTTTTTTGTGGGGGGGGGGGGGTGTTGAGAAAGAAAAAAAGGGTTAATGGGTGGAATTGGAATATCATATCTGATTATCCTTGGCATTTAATTTATGTGGCCTTATACTGTGTTGCAAGTGCCGTAAAACTAACGAAAACTAAAACCAGAAGTCCGAACGCGAATCATGTGGACAATTTTATTTTTATCTGGGACTTCGTGGTTGTTGTCAAATTATGATGGTGTCTGGAGATTTTAGTGGTTGATATGATGATTGTGTCTTGAGATTTTGAGAGTTGAGATGTTGGTGTCTGGAGATTTTGGTGGTTGAACTGATTGTGTCTGCGGATTTTGGTGGTTGAGATGATCTTGTCTGGAGATTTTGATGATTGAGATGATGGTTGTGTGGAGATTTTGATGATTGAGATCGGTTACGTATCGTGATTTCCACCCAGTTTTGCAGCAGGTCCATCACTGCGGACTAAATGGTGGTCAAGTCAGGACGTCCGTCTGTCAGTCAGTCAGTCTGTCAGTCAGTCTGTCTGTCTGTCTGTCTGTCTGTCTGTCTGTCTGTCTGTCTGTCTGTCTGTC
>NW_004797630.1:550838-552922 GCF_000002075.1 Aplysia californica | reverse complement strand
TCTCTCTCTCTCTCTCTCTCTCTCTCTCATACACACACTTTTGTTTTCTTCTCCAAAGAAATACGAATGCATATATTCGTCTCGTTTGTTACCAACAAGTCGTCATTGCCCTTCCAGTGTTTGCACACACGCCGCGCACACATTTAAACACTACGCACACTTTCAAGACAATAATATTTGTTTTGTACTTCGATCATTTCGGTCGCCTAGAAATGTGTGTACAAACGTTTTAGTTTTACTTTTAGTAAGGAAATTACGACATTTGCAACACAATTAGGTCACATAAGTGCCGAAGGTTAGAGGTGTTACAAGAGAGTAACGAACACAAAAACAAACCGCACCAGAGAACCCTCTAACCACCCACGTATACGCTTTAAAAAAAGTGTTTTTTTACGGCATTTGCGAAGCAATTAGGTTATATAAGTGCCGAAGGTTAGAGGTGTTACAAGAGAGTTACACACACAAAAAATGGAGGAGAAGAGATAAAGACTATTGATGTTTGATGGGATAGAACGAGCAAACCATACCAAAGCACCTGCCAACCACCGCTTTCGCGCGCTATACAAATGATCTACATTATTATTATTATTATTATTATTATTATTATTATTATTATTATTAGATCTATTATTATTATTATTATTGTTATTATTATTATTATTATTATTGAGTTGTTATTATTGTTATTATTGCCGTTATTATTATTTCAAAATCACCCGTGATAATGGGTAGGTTTTGTCTCCCTTCTCCACTTCTTCTTCATTATGTTTCGCTCTGAATATAATATCCCTATCATGTCCCCTACATTCCACACTTCATTACACGCTACAGCTGCTGCGTGTGTAGGTAGGTGGGTGGTTGGCGGGTGCTCTGGTGTGGTTTGCTTCTTCTTTCCAATCAAACGTCTATCGTCCTTATCTCCCCTTCTTCTTTGTTCAGTTTGTTACTCTCTTGTAACACCTCTAATCTTCTGGCGCTCATAATATGACCTTATGCAGTTGCGAGCGCCGTAAAACCTCTACTAAAACAAACAAACAGCTGCTGCTAATTAAGCTGTACATTTCAGACAGAAGAACAGAAGAATAGTTAATAATAATATGAATCTTCCATCTTCCACCCAATCCTTTACTGTACATGTATTTCAAAAGCATACATACGAGTAATAGTATGTATTTGAAAGGATGGAAGTACCCTGAAAGGGCCAGAATGCATGAAACGTGGCATTGTGTAAGCTGTGGAATATTTTTCTTCATTTATCAATTACGAACGACATGCTGCACATTTCTTGCCGTTGTTGTTTATATTAAACACAAAAGCGCCAGTTTACAGAAATGGGCAGGGTAAAAAAAAAATACGAACGACATGAGCAACCAGGGAGTGGGCACTATAGAACTGACGTTTATTTATATTGTTTAAAAAAGGTTAAACCTAAATTTGTCATCTACAACACGAAGTAAATAGATACGTTAACGAATTTAGTTAAAGTAAAAAAAATAATAAATAAATAACGTAGAAAATGACTTTCGTTTCAGCAAGTGTCCATCGACCCGCCAATCGCCAAAGAATCATCCATCCTTGTCTGACCCCAGTCGTTTCTTCCGGCTCATGAGCCTCGTATTTATTGTTCCTGGCTTGATTTAATCAGGGTGCACTTCAAAGATGGCCTTGGTTGACCTCGCCTTCTCTGCCCGCGGGGTTTCCATCCACAACATTCCTGCTACGTACGCTACGCGCATAATGTATCGCTCCACTTCACATGCGATGCCTGTTTCTATAACATAACAGCAACTGTCCTCCCCATTCAACCCCTTTTTTTGAACCCCAAAAAGGTTCATAAAGAGCGCAAATAACTGTCTCTCTGTCTCTCTTTATCTATCTATCTATCTATCTATCTATCTATCTATCTATCTATCTATCTATCTATCTATCTATCTATCTATCTATCTATCTATCTACCTATCTATCTATCTATCTATCTACCTATCTATCTTCATACTCGTATATGTAGTATCGTATCATTAATATTGTCATATTCACGTATTTATTTTGTGTATTATTCACGAGTTTTATATTTTTTAAAATTT
>NW_004797630.1:544030-550738 GCF_000002075.1 Aplysia californica | reverse complement strand
ATAATAATAATAATAATAATAATAATAATAATAATAGTAATGAAGATCATTTCTATAGCGCCCACTCCCGTGTAAACACAGCTCTAGGCGCTTTACATAAATGCATATAGGAACAATATTCACGCACGCGACACACACACGCACACACACACACACACTCACACACACACACACACACACACATACACACACATACACACATGCACTTACACAAACACACACATACACACTCACGAACAATTAACATGCACACTTGCGCACACACATGTACGCCAAACACACACACACACACACACACACACACACACACACACACACACACACACACACACACACACACATCTACTTGTTTATCACACGCGCACGCTTACACATCGTCACGAAATGAGCATAAAATAATATACACAATGCAATTCACAAAATACATAAATTGATACATAGTCATTGACATAGCATTGTATTGAACATGAATCTACTGACATAAAAAGGATGTCATTAATAACGTGTCTTTAAAGATTTTTTAAAATTTAGAGTCAGATGTTGTATGTCTCAAGGGTTGGGGAAGAGAGTTCCAAACTGACGGAGCAAGGTGGGCGAACGATCTTTCGGCAAAATTTTTACCCCTTTTTCTAGGAACTCTTAAAAGATACTTATCACCTGATCTTAGTGATCTAGATGGAACATAAATCTGGATGAAATCACTAATATATGAGGGAGCTTTGTTATTGACACATTTATGACATAATATTGCAATTTTATATGACATTTTAGCTGACACGGGAAGCCAATGCAACGTTCTTAACATGGGAGTAATGTGGTCCCTCTACTTTTTCTTTAGTACAAGCCTAGCAGCATGATTTTGAAAACGTTGTAACTTGTGAAGAGTGGTATATGGTAAGATAGCTAGTAAAGCATTGCAATAATCGATTCGTGAAAACAAGGAAGATGACACGAGCGTTTTCAACGAGTGTTCATTCAAAAACAGACATATGACGAATTCTACGCAATTCACCACATAAAATGGTACAGAAATAATTGATATGATGTTCCTTTGATAATTTTGAATCAAAATACACTCCCAGATTTTTTGCTTTATTAGTAAATTACAGTTTTTAATATTCTGATCAATGTCTACGGGGAAATGTTTCTTTGGGTTACATAAAAGAATTTCAGTTTTATTTTCATTTAGCTGGAGCTTATTATCAACCATCCACTTTTTGATGTCATCAATGCACAGACCCATGGCAGTAAGCAAGGTTTTAACTTCTGATGGTGGAACAGATTTATATAACTGTGTATCGTCAGCGTACATATGATAATTGATATTGTGCTTTCTAATCACAGCTCCAAGCGGATATGTATATAACGTATACAAGATTGGACCCAAGACTGAACCATGAGGCACTCCAAAGTCTAGCTTAAAAATTGACGAAAGAGAGTCGTGTACAACCACAGATTGTGTATGGCCAATCAGGTAGGACCTGAACCAGTTAAGAACCCTGCCAGACAGGCCAAACGTGTTGAACAATCATTCAATAAGAATAGTGTGATCTATAGTGCCAAAGGCAGCACTAAGATCAAGAAGAGAAAGAAGTGATATTTTGTTCTCATCCGCCTCACACAAGAGGTCATTATGTATTTTCAATAGCGCAGTTTTTGTATAGTAAAATGGGGGGAATTCCACAACATGCTTTTCAATTGGATTCTGAGATAAGCGTTATAGGAACTACTTTATGTAGAAAGAGTACACATCCTCAACAACAGTTTTACTTTGGGTCTGATACGTTGGGGAAAAAAAAACATTAATATGAATTCTACGATATCACCTTCCCCATATTTCCATTTTTCAACTTGATTAAAAATTTAATATAGCGAGGCAATACCACACCCACGTGAGCAAACACGCCAAAATGAAAATAAAAAGACAGACATACAGGAAATTAAAACTGAATTGAAAAATAAAATATGGCAGACATAAGCAAATGATAAAAGCAGAATGAATGTCAAACAGATTTCTGTTGGTTCTAAGGGCTGTAAGTGTGTGTGTGGGGGTGGGGGTGGGGGGGGGGGGAATTACCTAGGTTGTAGGATTCCCCCCCCCCCCACCCCTTACCACACTTTGCTTCGGTTCTCCACCTCACTCTCCATCTCCCCCTCTCTACCACCCCTCTCCCCCTCGCCCTCTCTCCCCTTTTAACTTCCCCCGTCGTTTTATGCAAGAAGAATTCTGAAATTATGTAAACTGAGCCCAAAAATGTGAAATTATGCGATTATGTTAATTTTAACAAAGAATGATAAAGGAAAATAATCAGAAATTAAGCAAAAAAATGATCACATTTTGCTAAATAATGCAGGGTGCATAAAACCACGGGGACAGTTTTAACCTCCTCCAGTTAGTTTTCTCCTAAAAATTCTAAACTCGTTTCTCATTTCGGCACAAAACGCCGGTGAACAAAATAAGCGACGTGACAGATTTAGACAAGTCTGTAGTGCGATTAACCCTATCCGTACACCCTGGGATCATTTTGAACCCCAGGGGTTGTATTCTTCACATTTTAGAATACTTCAAGTGGGAAGATCTCTTTGACAATGACAATCTTTATTCATCTCGCAGGGAGAAATTTGTCTTGGCAGTAGATGTTACAAAGGTTAGACCTAAAGGTGCACTCACGCATACGCACAAGACAGGACATTAATAATAGTAAATACATGTCTCACGTGCTGGGACAACCCGTTCCGTAAAGCGCTCGCTCGCTCTCTCTCTCTCTCTCTCTCTCTCTCTCTCTCTCTCTCTCTCTCTCTCTCTGTGTGTGTGTGTGTGTGTGTGTGTGTGTGTGTGTGTGTGTGTTTGTGTTTCATTTGTAGCCCTGTGTGTTCAGTAAGCTCACTGCAGTTGGTACGAATGAATTTCTATCTGTCTGTTCTTGCTTTTTTTTGGAAATGTATCGTTTACCGCAGGTCGATAGTTGAAATTCCGATGTCAGTGGGTGGCTATGGTCACTAAGCATTATTTCCGCCTTTCTTAGAATGTTTGTCTTATGCAGATATTCAAAGTTACTTAGGTCTCTACCAATTGTTCTTGATGCCTTTCTTATCAACTTGTTTATTTTTATAATGTGCTGCCTACCCAAACTGCTATTAAAGCAAGTGATACCAAAATTTATCAAAGTTTCTTTTGTGGTGGTGTAGAATATCTGAAGGATGGGTGGATTCAGATTGAAAGTTTCCCCAGAAAGTACAGCCTCTGATTGACCTTTTTAACGATATTGTTTACGTGGTTTTACCATGTAAATTTGTTTTCGATTGTAAGACCAAGATATTTGTATTAATCCGTGATTTCAATTATTTCTTGTTCAATTACGAGTGGTGGGATTGTTGGTTTTTCTGTTCTAAAATCAAAAATCATTTCCTTTGTTTTTGAGCGGTTCACTTTAAGAAAATTTGAATTGCACCATTTAAAAAACATACACATTTCTTCAAAATATTCTTTTTCATCAAGGTTTATTAATCCAATAATAGCGGAGTCATCTGCAAACTTAATTAAGCGTGTTGTTTTATATTTACTTCTATGATCGTTGGTGTATATTGTATACAAAACTGGTGATAAAACGCTCACCCTGAGGAACGCTGGTGTTACAAAGGATTGTCAGATTTTGTGTTGTTCAGCTTCACATATTGTGGGTGGGTGGTCGGCGGATGCTCTGGTGTGGTTTGCTTGTTCTTTCCTATCAAACATCTATCGTCCTTAGCTCCCCTTCTTCTTTTTTACGTGTGTTACTCTCTTGTAATAAGCTAGTTTAACGTCCGTCTCCGATAGGACCGAGCCAAATGCGAAGTTCGTGTAAAGTGCCTTTCCCAAGGACACAACGTCGCACCGAGCTGAGGCTCGAACCCCCGAACCCGCAATCTCACGATAACGAGTCCGGTAGCCTAACCACTAGGTTACCTACGCCACTACGTCGTATGGATACGATAGTAAGACACGACGCACGGATAGGGTTAAAAGAGAACAAGATAAGCGACGTGGCAGGTTCAGACCCGTCTTTTTTCGTTTGAAGTTTACGACACTTGCAAAACAATTATGTTTTATAAGTGGCAGATTCAGACAAGTTGTATCACAATTAAGGGATATTGCGACAGGGCTACTTTCACTCGAAAGAATTGTTATTTTATCTATTGTTGTCGTTGTTGTTGTTGTTGTTGTTGTTGTTGTTGCTGCTGTTGTTGTTGTTGTTGTTGTTGTTGTTGTTGTCCCGACCTTGAATAATGATAATAAAACTTTCAACAACAAAAAAATCAACCCCAATTCTAATTTTTTAATAATAATAATAATAATAATAATAATAATAATAATAATAATAATAATAGTCTTTTAGCCACACTTCTGATATCTCGGACAAGAGCAAAACATGTCGGAAGTCCCATGTGCACGTTGTGCACGTTAAAGATCCCTTGGTGGTCTAAAATTGATAAGAGTAGGCTTCGGGCACCACCCGGGCAAAATTCAAAATGTCCTACCAACTAAAAATGTTCGGTGTGTCCCGCGCGCTCAAAATATGACCTTATGCAGCACGAGCGCCGTAAAACACTAACCAAATTTTGAAAAAAGACCTTAGAAAACTCGGAAACATTCTGAGCTAAGGGCGAAAACAACACTCAAAGCGGGGACTCTTGTGGTCAAGAGGTACGGTGTTCGCCTCTCATTCAACAGGTCCCAGGTTCGAAACCTGATAGAGACGGAAAACCTTCTTCTCAATAAAAAAGATTATCCTTCCACCCGTCATGCTCTCTAATCATATTCTGTCGTCAACTTTCGTTTTCACTTTCTGCCCCCATCCCCCCTCCCCCACTTTCCAATTTCTGTGCGCCTGGTATTTTATGCTGCCCTTCGACTACTACTCCTTGACTCCTAATTCTTACTGCTGTCTTTCAGCAAAACCCATGATTGATCTTAAGATAGGTAAGAAAGATCTCATACCTAGCCTTCTAGGATAAGGGCCCAAAAAATCTCGGAGGTCTCGCGTGCAAGTTGCGCAAGTTAAAGATCCTTTGGATGTTCTAAAATCGATAAGAGTAGACTTCAGTCGCCACCCGGGCAAAATTCTAGATTCGAACCAATGTGCCTCTAGTGCTCATAAGTCATATGCCTTAAAGCAGATGCGAGCGTCGTAAAACACTTTCTAAAGCAAAACAAACAATAAAAAAGGCGCGAATAAAGAGCAATATTTTTGAAAGCCGAGTAACCATTCCCACCTCGGTGAAGTGAGGAATATTCGTGTTAAAAAAGCGGCTTTCCCCATGCAAATAAAACGTCGGCCAAGATAAACTCCGAACCCACAAAAACCCCAAACTTGCTATCACAAGTCCGGCAGCCTTATTTTATAACCATTAATAGATTACCAAAGCCCCATTTCCTCATTCAAATCTAAATTGAAAAACTTTTCCTATCTGTCTTCCTGTCCTGTCTACCTTTCCCATCTGTCTTCCTTTCTGTGTAGCTGTCACCCGGGCCCTCTTTGTGTTCAACGCCACCCTCTCTAGACTTGTGCGTCTTCCTTTCTCTCTGTTATTATTAGGGGTCGCTTATAATCAAAAGGCGGCTACCCCGAAAAAAAGCTGTTTTGAGAGAATCGAAGGTAAAGCTTTTGCCCTTTTTTCAGTTTCTTTAAAAGACAAGGTGCGTTTTCTCTATAACAAAACAAATATACGTACCAATGAAACAAAACTTCTCCTATAGGTAGGGCAATGCCCACTTTTGGTGTAGGTCAAGATTTCTGGAAAACCACGATATAATCTGGGTTAGCCCGCTTGTTCTTAAAAACGACTATTTATGTCACGACGCGGTGGAATCAGACGCTCGTCAATTTTAGGGGCATCTGAAGTTGGTGGTGTAATCTTCTAGCTTGATCATTTGTCTTGCTTTTGAATTCAACAAATCCATACATTATATCTTGAACAGAAATTGAGATATTTGCGATTGAAGGGGGTGACAAGGGGGAGGGGGGTGTCCTCTGGAGTCAGGGGTATAATGAGCGAGTAAATGGTCATAAATATTTGGTCTTCTTCTTTCTTCTTTTCGATCGCATCACACTTGAAGTCTGGTATCTGTCATAAATTGGGCCGCCCTGTGCAGTTCATCTGACGGCCCGTATACCTTCTCTTGTAGCGTCAGTGGGGTAGGCCACGTTTCCTGTCTCAGGGCCCTGTGTGTCTTGCAGTGCTGAAGGATGTGTTCAACAGTTTGGTCCGCCTCTCCACAATGGCATTTTGGTGATCATACTAGTTTAAAACCTCTGTACATATGTTGTCTTAGTCTTATGTGTTACAAATACTAGGTGACTTTAAAAGCTTCCGTGTCCCCATACACTGCAAATAGCTTCTTTTTTTTCTTTTTTTCTTTTTTGTGTGCCTTTTACCATCGTTTTTCTGTGAAGTTCACTGGGAAATGTGTTTTTTAAGTAGGTATAAAGAATTCTTGATGAGCCAAGAACAAAGTCAACGGATCAAAATTGCATATCAGCTGTAAAAATGTTGGTGTATTTGATCGATTTATTTCGACGAGCGCCTGATTTCACCACGGTGCTGCATATTTGTTTTAATTTCCTCTCTTCCTTTTGTGAACCTCCTGACCCTATTCGATAACACTTTTATTTCTTTTGCGTTCACCCGCCCACCCCCCCTTTCCCTCCCCCTCCCTCCCTCTCTTTG
>NW_004797630.1:542826-543902 GCF_000002075.1 Aplysia californica | reverse complement strand
GGGGTGACCCTGAGTAAAGATGAACATGAGCAACGTGTTTATACATGTAGCTGTATGTCTCTTATTCTGGCATAGACATAGCCTGACAGAAAATGTCGATGGCTACAATACCGAAAGACACCCACGTTTACGAATATGAGCAGGATTAGAAATGTTGTAAAACATTGTGCTCCCAGTTCCCAATACACTCAAGTCAAACACGAAAGGAGTAGAAATAGCTAAACAGAAACACGTTTGTTTTTTCATCCTATATTGCTCTTTAGCGTTGAGAGCAAACAAAAATACTATATCCCCAAATTGACTAGATCTATATAGTGGGTGGAATATGACATTTTTTTTAACGTTCTTATTCCTCATTATTATGTCATTCAAAGGCTTTGCTTTAGACATTGAAGAGTAGACTAAGGGTATAAAGAAACCATCCCCTCTCCCTAACAATATTATAGTGTGGACTTAATGTCCTGAGGTAAATTAATCGCTTTTAAGGACCAGCAGGCTTACCCAGATTTCGGAGGTTTCCAGAAATCTTGACCTACACCAAAAGTAGGCATTGCCTTATCTATAGGGGAAGTTTGGTTTCATTGTTATGTATATTTGTTTGGCTATAGAGAAAAACCCTCTTTGTATTTTAAAGAAACTGAACAAAGGGTAAAAACTTAACCTTCAATTTTTCCAAAACAGCATATTTTGGGATAGCTCCCTTGTGCTTATAAGCGACCAATTTTATTCAAGTAAACCATTCCACCTATGTAACAACTCCTTTGCCCTCTATTCTGTCAGATTAAGAAGAAAATACGTAGGATATAGAATTATCTTTTTGTATGTGATTGTGCTGTGTGTGCCTGATGTGTAAAGAAGTCACTGAGAAAAGACTGCGAGTGCATGGGTTGTGTATGTGGTTTGGTTTGTGTGTGTGTGTGTGCGTGTGTGTGTGTGTGTGTGTGTGTGTGAGTGTGTATGTGCGTTTGGTGTGTGTGTGTGTGTGTGTGTATGTGTGTGTGTGAGAGAGAGAGAGAGAGAGAGGGGGGGGCAGAGACAGAGACAGAGCCAGAGAGAGGGAGGGAGAGAGAGAAAGA
>NW_004797630.1:540854-542726 GCF_000002075.1 Aplysia californica | reverse complement strand
CACACACACACACACACACACACACACACACTCAAAACGTACGCACACACACACCATCCACATTGGACCTGGTATTACCGGACAGGTATAAGACATTCAGTTGTATTGAGAGCGGCTGCATTGACAGTGACATGTTTTTATTGCCGTGTTTTTCCTCGCCTTAGTTTCTTCTAAAGCGACAGGAATTTTTTTTTTCGTAAGTATTTGGCGCTGGCAACTGCATAAGGTCATATGTGAGGCAGCGTGATGGAATCAGGCTCTCGTCAAAATAATCAAAGTGGAGAAACTTGCATTTTTCCACAGGTTCGTGAATTTTAATCAAATTTTTGTTTCATGACCTTTAAAAAACTCATTTCTGTGTTGATTTTTCTGTAAAAATGTTGATTAAAGGCACAAAAAAAGAAATTTTCAGTTACCACGGATTCTTAAGCTTTGGAAAAAACTAATCTTTGGCTGCCATTTTCTCACTAATTTTACCTCTGAAAACAGGTGATCCCCACCTCCTTTTTTCTCAAATATCTCGACTTGCATTCAAGATAAATGGATATTTTTTTCGTCCAAATAAAGACAAGGGAACAAGCTTTAAGATGATACCAATAACTCTACATGCCCAAAAATTGACGAGAGCCTGATTCCTCCACGCTGCCTCACATATGAGCGCACGGGACACACCTAATATTTTCAGTAGATAGGGAATTGTGAATTTTGCTCGGGTGACGGCCGAAGCCTACTCTTATTGATTTTCGACCACCAAGGGATTTTTAACCTGCGCAACTTGCACACGGGCCCTCGGAGATTTTTCGCACTTGTCCGAGAAGGCTAGGTGTAGATCTTTCCTATCAGAAGATCAAGGGTGTGGCAGAAAGACAGTAGTAAGGAGGAGCCAAGGAGTAGCAGTAGAAAGGCTGCAAATTTCTTCGGACACACAATGAACAATTGAGGTGACAGAGTTGTGGTTCATAAGACGCATGCTGCGTATCCCATTGACAGCTAGAACAACAAATGAAGAAATCTTAGTTAAAGCAAATTGCAGACGACAGTTTATGACGAATATACGAAATGTATTGGCCACACAATGCGGAAAGAAGCATTGGAGAATATTGTAACAACAGGCAAGTTTGATGGAAAGAGAGGCAGAGGCAGACAGAGGGAAAAGATACTGGACAAGATGACAACATGGTTAGGAGCAGCAAGGACAACAGAAACCTTTGCTGCAAAGCAAGACAGAGTGAAGTGGAGGTCCATGATCGCCCACGTCAATCGGCAAGGCACCGGATGATGATGATGATTGTGTTGACAGTAGGGCTGGGCAATGAGTCGCTTTAGCAAAATCCGGATACTATGTTAGAGCACCTCTTCGGCAAATAAAATGATATGAACCGTTTCTGAAAATGGGTTAGAACCACTTCGACAAACGGGTTAGCACTACTTCAACAAATGGGTGCACCCACTTCGGCAAACGGGTCATGAAAGAGAGTCAAGAGTCTGAATTCGGATAATGTTTCATTGAGAATTATCCGGTTATCCTTTAAGATTATCCGGATTTTGACCACCTCTAGTTGACAGTAACACGCATTCATTGCTGTGTTTTTCTTCCCCTTAGTTTCTTCTATTTTCACTTTCAACTGTTCCGTTGTCCACTGTCTCTCAATCTCTGTATTCATTTGTATAGGCCTATTCCGTTCATAGTATTTTATAGCCCCCACACCCATCAATCAATTCCCGAAAAAATGTTAATACCTTTCACTTCCCACTCCCCTAGACCTTCTTAGGTTATCTCTGCCTCTGTCTGTCTGTCTGTCTGTCTGTCTGTCTCTCTCGCTCTCTCTCTCTCTCTCTCTCTCTCTCTCTCTCTCTCTCTCTCTCTCTCTC
>NW_004797630.1:538725-540754 GCF_000002075.1 Aplysia californica | reverse complement strand
AGAGAGAGAGAGAGAGAGAGAGAGAGAGAGAGAGTTCATGTCCACGGACACATTGTTTAGGTACGCATGTGTAACGAAGTGTGCATCGTTTATGTATGTATTCATTGAATATGAATGTACTCGGCACGTTTCTGTGTTAATGCTGATTCTTTGTGTGCCCATGGTCTGGAACGTCCACCCAAAATCTCCCTCGTGGATCAATAAAATGTATCTTACCTTATCTTATCTTATCATATCTTATCTTATCTTATCTTAACTTATCTTACATTGTAGAAAGAAAAAGAAAAACCATGAAGTAGATTATAATTTTTTAAACCATGGGCAAGTATCCTAATGTGTGGGGTGGACAAATTCAAAGAAACCGCTCCTACCCAACCATACCGTGGACAATTAATGACTTCAAAAAGTGTAGAGTGGACACATTCAAGGACACTGTTCCACCTACCTATCCATACTGTGGACAAATATGTTCATAAAGTGTAGAGTGAACAAAATAAAGTGTAGAATGGACAAAATAAAGTGTAGAGTGGACAAATTTAAGGACATTGTTCTACCTACCTATCCATGTAGTCGATCCGCATGGCGTGAGCACAGCACGCACTGATCAGCAAAGCGAAAAGCACCCGGGCACTCATCTTGGATTTTCGTCACGAGCTACGTGACTCTCCAAAGAAAATGTGTCGAAATAGAAGAGAAACTCCCCTCCGGTTTGGTTCACCCTGGCCCTCACCTCAGAAGGCAACTGGAGAGTGTGCGTGTGTCGACAACTGCCACTGATTATGTCCCGTGCACATCAAGCGTTACCTGGGTTAAGTCTATTACCTGCCTCTCTTTTTTTTTCGCGACAGCTCTCCCTAAAAACCGATTTCCCCTGTTGTGATCACAAGCAAATAGAGGCTCGATCCCTTAAGTCGATATTCGACTTAACTGGATGGCCAAGTGCTGCGAGGCAATGCCTGAGAGATGAAATGACGACTGTGCTCTTGGTTCAACTTCTGTTTTAATAAAAGAAAAGTCGCGAGTTCAGAACTGGTGACTCCATGCCAGGAGTCCGGCGACAGTTGTAAGTAATGAACCTTTCAACTGTTTGTGGACAGAGATTTACCGGTTAACTTCAACGAATATTTGCTGTTCGCTGTGTCCCAAGATAATATTTTCCACCTTTCGGCCCCAAAAGGCGACATTAATGCTAAGCTCGTTTAGTATGGAAAGCCAAAACAACCACTTCTGGGAGAAAGCTGCTTTTTCGTAACGCCAGTAACAGTTGGAAACCTAAGTGCAAATGTAGAATAACATCTTTATTTATCGTGGTATAAACTTCGATATCCTCCATTTTGAGAAAAAAGGGAAATCAAGAGTCTGTTATGAATAAGTAGACGTACTTTTAAACCATGTCGTTAAATCATCTGTTAGGAAAACCTTGAAAATATTGCTGTCTGTCAACGTCCCAGCTGTCTTTCCATTTTCACCTGTGTTATCCACACACGGTTAGACGAATACTTGTCATGTCTAAGCCGGCTAAACTTGGCGGGATTTCGTAGTTGTTTTTTTATCCATTTTTTTTCTAGATTGGGCCCTTGGTCCACAAACTGGGGCTGGATAGAAGAGTAAAAGTAAACTTAACCCTCCATTCGGACTTACAGACAAACTGCGCACATCCGGGCTCCACTCTCCTTAGAGCCTCGTTTTGGGGCGCCGTGACGTCAAGTGAGAAAGACACTTTTAACTTGTATAAAGAATTTGGGGGGGAGGGAGGGTCGAAACCTACCTTAACCGGAAGAAGACAAAATATAGCTACAGAGAAGCAATTTCATATTTCCGCCAGAGAATCTGTGAGGAATAAAGGCATCCTTCTGGCAAAGAGTTGCTCCCACCCTTGGTGAGACAGTACACTCTGTATCTCAAAGCGAATTAATTTCGGTTTTTTGTGTTCTGTTCTTCTTTTCATTTATTATGATTATTTATTTCAATTTTGTTTATATATTTTGCTTTTGAATTTTGAATCAAAAATTATTATTTTTTTAAATTA
>NW_004797630.1:532544-533803 GCF_000002075.1 Aplysia californica | reverse complement strand
GAGAGAGAGAGAGAGAGAGAGAGAGAGAGAGAGAAAGAGAGAGAGAGATTATAAAATGTGTCACAAGGCGGCGGTGAAATTACGCGCTTGTCAATTTTTGGGTACATGGAGCTATTGGTGTCATTTTAAAGGTGGTCCATTTGCCTTGCATTCGATTTCTTTTTTAAATATCCATTTTATTTATCTTGGATAGAAGTTAAAATATTGGAGACTGAAGTAGGGGGGGGGGGTGCCTGGTTTCATAGGTAAAATAAATTAGCGAGAAATTGGCCGCCAAAGTTGAGTTATTTCCTCAGCTTGAAAGTCTGTGGAAACTGAAAATTTGTATCTTTTTTGTTGTTGGCTGTTTTGATAGAGTTACTAAGACCATGAGGTCATAAAACATATCATGTTCTATCTGCTCTTGTAAGAATAGCCGGAGTCGTTATCAAGATATTCTAAGAATTGCATTCGAAAAAACTTGACATTATAATGTTGTGAAACTATTTTTTTTAAAAGATTGACGTCAATTTTCTCGAAACTAGGTACTGGGAACAGAGAACTTTGTAATTTCTGACGTAGCCAAGTAGGCAAAAAGCCTTGATCAAAATAAATCCTTAACCCTATCCGTACGTCGTGTTTTACTATCGTATCCATACGACGTGGGGAACTCTGTGCCACCACTTTCAAAAGAGGAAATTCACTTGTTAATCGGATTCGTACACTGTGCATAGCAGTCTGCCAAAATGATTTTTTTGAGAAATTCCTGAAAGTTTCAATGAGATCTTTGTACTAGAAGTATTCTAAAATGTGAAGAATGAGAAGAATACAACCTCCGGGGTACAACATGACCCAGGGCGTACGGATAGGGCTAAACAATCCTCTCTCTTCCGGCGAGAGCTCCCTATCAGAGATTCGAACCCGCGCAATCCGTACGACAGTCCAGCATGATATAATCTGAGCTAATGGTCTCCTATTTTTTACTTCATTAAAAGAAATAATTCTGATATCCTAGTTAGCAGCCATAGGTCTTAAGAATGAACTCTGGTGTGGTTTGCTTCTTCTTTCCTATTTAAAAAAAAAAAAAAATCTTCTCTGTCTCCCCACCTTCTTTTCTGTGTTTGTTGCTCTCTTGTAACACTTTTTATCTTCGGCACTTACGTGACCTTATTGTGATGCATGTGCCGTAAAACTCTGACTAAAACTAAAACTAAGAATCTGTCAGTCACATCGTGGCGAGGCAGGGAGATATGGGCATAGTGTAATTCCACGCTGTTAAA
>NW_004797630.1:523969-532444 GCF_000002075.1 Aplysia californica | reverse complement strand
GAGAGAGAGAGAGAGAGAGAGAGAGAATGAGACAAGGAGAAGGAAAAAGAGAGATATACAGAGAGACAGAGAGTGTTTTAGAGTCTCTTCTTTCTCCTTGAGGTATACCAACTTTTCCGTTTAGCAACCAACAACACATAGATCAGGTTGCTACAAAGGTGAACCACAAATCCCCCCTCCCATACCAAGTTTACTGCTATAAATTCCAAAGTCAATGGACTCGATGATCAATGACTCTGGTGTAGCGGTTAGAGTCTTTGCAACTGCTAGCAGAAGACATGAGTTCGATTCCAGAAAAGACAGATAGTTTATGAAGTAATGCGTTCTCATGCGATATTGTATCCCGTCCTTATTAATATTTATTCTCCTCGCTATACTTTTATCAGACCTGGTGGCTGGTAAACAAGACAATATTCGACTGGACTCTGTTTTAAAACAAACTTGTTAAATTGAAAACATGCTAAGACACTACAGTATATCATGTGCTTTTTCGGACTGGTTATCCAATTATAACAGCAAAAAATTCAAATACACAGATTTTACAAGAAAGTCATGGTTTTTACTTTAGAAATGGACAAATTTATTTAGACGAATCTGGTCGCTTTAGAACGTTTCATCAAAGAATGGTCCCTTAATCAGTATTATTATTATTATTATTATTATTATTATTATTATTATTATTATTATTATTATTTTGTCCGTGCGATATTTAGAAACAACTTTTGTCAGTTCTACATCTTCCATGGATGGATTTTTTAATTCTTCTGGATCTCAGACGTGGTTGCATATTTTGTGGCCTTCTCAGATTTAATCAGATACGCCCCCGGGGCTACTTTGGAATATTCTGTATCTACGCCTTTACTGTCTGATGGAGCTTTCTGTAAAGTTTGGGTCTGTGACCTTTTGGCGATTGATTCCATTGCCTTCTATTTCTTCAGGTTCTAGATGAGGGTGCTGTATTGTAGTAGCTTTTCGGGATGACGTCTGTTGAGTTTATTAGCACTCATTGTCTGCCATCTGCCGAGTACAGCGATTTCAACCCAAACATCCCGCAGCCGCCATCAATGTAGTTTACCTGTGAATAAACGAATGAGAAATAATAAATTACGTGTAGTTATAAATTTGTCCGTTTCTAAAGTAAAAATCAAGACTTTCTTGTAAAATCTTTTTTTTTTAAATAAACGAATGAGAAATAATAAATTATGTTTAGTTTTCTCATCTCGATTTGGGAATAAAACAAAGCAAATCTTGAAAGGCTAAAGAAGTACACCGCATTAGAATATCGATAGAATCTCCTATCACGTCGATCTTCGAGCACACACATGCATCTACAGGTCTTAATCAAGGATAAGTATACATATGTATTTAACAAGAGAACTAAAATTTTAAAAAGCACACCATTTGCATCCTATGGAATGTACATGTACTCTTAAAACGAGAACCCCTAAGTAAAACAAAGTGTAAAGATAGAACCGCACATCCACTCGTGACGCCACTTCTACATTTATTTCACAATTCCCATTTCCCTCTCTTCCATATTGTCCTTCAAAATCGTCTTTTGCACTCATATCTGATCCACCACCTAAATGCACTCACTAGACACTCGACATATTATGACGATTTTGTGAGTTCGGTGATAGTCATAGACTCAAATGCTGTAATCCTCTGCTTCTTCGCCGCCCCCCCCCCCCCCCCACCCCCAATAGAAAAAAAAAGAATGTAAATGTTAAATCAAAGTAAAATCTTAATTTATAAATAAAATTTAAAAAATTTAAGAATAAATAGTTCGACCAAAAAATAACACTCCAACCTATAGCAAATCGAAGAAAAAAAACGGAAGAAAATATTTTTCTCAACATATCTCCTCCTTCCAGAACACGTTGCCGACTTCTCTTCGGTTATAGTGAAGGGAGGTGAGATAGACAGACAAGCATAGAGAGTAGAAGAGAGAAAGAAAGATAGATAGAGAGAGAGAGAGAGAGAGAGAGAGAGAGAGAGAGAGAGAGAGAGAGAGGGGGGGGGGCTGAGGAAGAGGAGAGAAATGATCGTTATTACAACCGTTTAGTGGTCGTGTTCTTTGTATAATTGTATAGCGCATTGAGCACTATCTTAGTGAGAATGAGCTATGGAAGTAAAATCGTAAATTGTTGTATTTAGTATCTTCAAAGAGTCTACATAACAAGAGGGACCACTTCTCTCTTTGAGCCAATTAAAAAAGTGTCCTCAAAATTCGGTGGCGCCCTCTTTGCAAAAGCGCACCTTTAGCGAACAGAGTTATCCTACTTGAGTTTAAAAAATCAAAGTGAAACTAGCAAGTTTTTGAATGAATTTCGGAAGAACGCTTTTTTAAAATGGTTACGCTGACAAAAAAACCTCATCAGGAGGAAAGGGTGATTGTTTTCTTCGTTTAATTTAACTTTAGAATGAAAGGCGAGAGGTCATTAAATTTTTAAAAAACTAAAACTCCGTACTGAACGAACCCGAACTGCTGATGAACAGCAGTCGATCTGCGCACGCAAGGAGGTGCTTTTCCTATTCTTCTTCTGGAAAAACGAAAGAGAGCTTCAAAACAGCGCCATCTGAAGCAAAGAGCATACTTCTTGCGGACACTTTTTTGGCTGAGTGGCCCATCTTGTTATTTACTATCTTTGGTATCTTTCCCATTTTGTCTCTGTCTTAAAATGTCCTTTAAAATTAGTATCTTACACACACGTATCAAGCCTCATTATTTAGCGGCACTCAAAAGAATTCATGAAATCGAATTTGAAGATAAGTGTGAGTATGGTGATTGTCAAGAAATCGATTACTCCTTCCATCCCCAAAACGAAAAAGAGGAGAATAAAAGTAGAAATAATTTTTTGGGGGGTAAATAAACAGAAAAAAAAGATAGCACAAAATTAAAGCTAAATCTAGAAATATAATCTAGATCTAG
The DNA here is from genome assembly GCF_000002075.1 of Aplysia californica. Taxonomy (NCBI): domain Eukaryota; kingdom Metazoa; phylum Mollusca; class Gastropoda; order Aplysiida; family Aplysiidae; genus Aplysia; species Aplysia californica. The sequence continues at coordinate 529,512 of NW_004797630.1, read as the reverse complement.
AGATCTACATCTAACTTTAGAAAAAGTTTTTTAAAAAGATACAGAGCAAATAGAGAGGCAAACGAGAATCGTTCCTCAGCGACAAAGAACATTCTCTTAGGAACAAGCACAGTCACGTGACATTATGACGCCACTTGGTAACGGATATTGTTCCGCTTGAGTGATTGATTTCGACAAGACGTGATTGCATATTCCGAGTGAAGAAAAAGATTTCCTGCATCGACGAAGTTGACAAGGTTTGGGTAAAGTTGCATTGTTTTGATTTTTTCAAGTTCCAGTATTTTTCAACACCCGTTTTGACTGTGTGCTTTTTGTAGTGCGTTTAATTTAGACATTATAAGCGTGTTTGATTGTTTTGGTCTTTGGATCTTTTGTTGTTTGATATTTCGTTTTTTGCTTCTTTGTTTGTTTGTTTGTTTGTTTTGGTAAGAGTTTTACGGCGCTTTTGTTTTAGTGTTTGCGCCACTTGTTCTCTTTGTATTGGTAAGTGAAGAGAGGAGAAAGACGGTGAGGAATTGAGGAATAAAGTCTCTCAATGGCTCAATACTCAATATCTTTTCTAAGGTACGACTGGTGGTTAGTTTTCAGCCCAGCGATGAAGCGTTTCCGTAAACTGTTTTTGTCTTGTTTCTCATCCTGTTGCAGGGAAGAAAGTAGCGGCCAGCTGAACTCAGGAGACTCTCAAGATCTCCATCTCTCACTGCATAGCAGCTGCTCAAGTCAGCTGAACGAAAAATCACCGGAATGCCCTCGTGGTGATCATGCAAGATTAGAGGACCACAAGGTAAAGCATACAGGTGCAGAACTCGCTGACTCACCAAGTGGGTATTCTATTTTCAGTAGAGAAGTTTCCACAAGAACACCGGCGATGCACCTACCGTCAGGCCACCCTGACCAAGATCTAAACATGTCGCTACCTACCAACTGGGAGAACGAGTCGGACTCTGGACAGCCGGAAAGCTTCCGCAATAATTGTGCGAGTCACATTGTAGAAGCCTCTACGTATCGCGTCACGTGGACACCGGTCATCCACGTGTCGTATGTTCTCGCAGGTCAGTCGCTTGTAAACAGGCCATTCTGTAGAGCAAGAAGCAGTGATCAAGAGGTCCAATCCTGGAGCTCAAGCTCGGAGGAATGCTTGCCTGCCTTGTCTCCACAGCCGCTACAACCTGCTGACAGGTTGTGTATTGAGGAAGCTGACATACTCGAGTGTGTTTCCTTATTGTCCGAAACTGGCGCAGACTGACCATTCCAGCGAAGCTGTAACGGTGAATGGGTTTTATCACTAGCTTAGACCCAACTACCCCCTGACCCGATCCCCCTCCCTGTTCTCTTCCCTCCCTTGTGTCCCCCTCCTCACGTCCACCCTGTCTTTTATCGTCTTCTCCTGTTTAGCTTTTTGAGTTGATGGACGCTGCTTCTTGGACCTTTCTGCAATCAAACATTCTGACTCTTGTTATTCTCTATGCCTGCATTCTTTTAAATCCATACCATGTTTCTGAGCACAATTTCCACCTTCTGCTAAGCCAACCCCTTCCTCTCTTGCTTTTTACATTTGATTTTAGAATATCTTTCTACAATGAATCATTCTATTTGATACGTTCAAAATAGTTTAGGTTCATTGTCATTATTCTCTGAAGGAGTGTTGGTGTTTCTATACCTATTAACTCTTATTATACTCCTTCGTTAGTTTCTGTCTTCAGTATATTTTTAAAAGTCTTCTTGCCTCTTGATGTTCGTGGCTTCTTAATATTGCGGTCGGAATACAATACTACTTAGGATTCTTTTTTTCTGTCTTTGCAACGTGCTTTCTAGAAGAAATTTATCCCTTTCAATTTCTCTGATGCAATTTAAATTCTCTGGAATTGTTTTCTCACTTTCTTTAATCTTGGCTCCGTCGTATTTAAAATTGCTTTTTTTTGGTGCTATTTTTTCCTCACAATTCTTAATATAACATCTTCTTTGCATTTGCATGTGTCTGTCATTTCACTTTTCTTTCCATTTAGATGAATTCCGTGTGGGTCACTGTGTTCGTTGGCAAATTGTATTTAAAGTCTCTCATTTTCTTGAGTTTTGTGGCAACCTCGCTCCAACCACAAGTTTGCAACTATTTTTAGGTCCAAACAATGATGTACTTTATACTTTATGTGGACAAGGTGAGGTTTCAGTTTAGTTGTTTTGTTTAGGCTCTTGATGGTGAGATTGTTCTTCCTCTTCTGGTTATAAGATTTATTGCTATGCAACTCTATACGTACCTATGCAATTCTGATGATAAACAACTATCTTTTAATTGATTTGTGCACTTCAAGAGTTGATGGTGTGAAAAAATCCATACTTTTTAGGAAGATGCTTGTGAATGTAGAATTACATGTATTGAGCTAACAATATAAACACGCAAAGTGACCTTTAGTTTTCTTATCAACCTTTATAAAGTGTTTTTATTTTCATCCTAGCTCAGGTTTTTTATTACCGCTACGGTTCCATTACATATCAGGCATGGAATACAGATTCAGAACAATAAATGGTATTTCTTTTTTCTCACTTATAAAAGCACATATTTATTTTGTCTTCCACAACTTAAAGCGGCCCCACCCCACTCTCTTCTTTGTGGAAGTCGGAAGTACTGGGCCTCACCGTGACACAAGGGTGTAACACTCTGTTCAAATCAGAAGGGGGGCTAAGAAAACGCTAATAATATGTCAGGCAATAGCCTACATTCTGGTTTGAACTTAGTGGCTAACACATTACTACGCATAATAAAAGGAAATACGTAACTAGATCTAGTAACTTCTGAATCAAAAGTAATCTAAGATTTTTTTCAACTTCTGCCCCATTCCTCCAAAGGAAATTGGAAATAGGGGAAAAGGGAGATGTGGGGATGGGGGGTGGGGAGGGTTGGCAGTTCAGCAAGCATAGTCTTGAACCACTATTTAATAACCCATCGTGTTCTTAAGCTTTGATTTGATTTGTTTCTTTTGGTAGAGTTTTTCAGGTTCCTCACCCACTTGGTTGGCCACTTCGGGAGATGGAGTTTCTCTTTCTCACAATAGATAGATAGATAGATAGATAGATAGATAGATAGATAGATAGATAGATAGATAGATAGATAGATAGATAGATAGATAGATAGATAGATAGATAGATAGACAGAAAACGTCTGAGTGTCTCTCTTCTCTTTGTGCATTTTTCTGTCTACTCTGTCACAATATTTCTCTCTCTCTCAGCAAAATGTACGTTTGTGTTCTCTCTCTCTCTCTCTCTCTCTCTCTCTCTCTCTCTCTCTCTCTCTCTCTCTCTCTCTCTCTCGATCTCCCTCTATCTCTCTCTCTATCTATCTCTCTCTCTCTCTCTCTCTCTCTCTCTCTCTCTCTCTCTCTCTGTCCTTCTATGTCTTTCCCACGCTTTTACTTCACTCTAATTCTCCTTCTCTCTCTTTTTCTTTCTCTCTCTCACTCTCTCCCTCACTCTCTCTCTCTCTCTCTCTCTCTCTCTCTCTCACTCTCTCTCTCACTCTCTCTCTGTCACTCTCACCCTCCTTCCTCCCCACAGAGCTTTTCATCTCAATTTTCTCTTTCTCTTTTTATACTGTTTCTTTTTCTTTCAATCTGTGGTTATATCTAACCCAACTGTCTTCCTATTTCTCTCTTTGCATCTCTCAATCTCTCTCTCTCTCTCTCTCTCTCTCTCTCTCTCTCTCTCTCTCTCTCTCTCTCTCTCTCTCTCTCCCTGTCTCTCTCTCTCTTTCTCTCTCTCTGTCTCTCTCTCTCTGTCTCTCTCTGTCTCTGTCTCTCTCTGTCTCTCTCTGTTTCTCCTTTCTACATCTACCTCCCACTCAATCTTTCTATTTTTCTGTGTCTTTGTCTCTCGATCTCTGTCACTCTCCCAGAACTCCCTATGTCTCCTTCTATCTGTCTCTTTGTCTGTCTGTCTGTCTGTCTGTCTGTCTGTCTGTCTGTCTGTCTGTCTGTCTGTCTCTCTCTCTCTCTCTCTCTCTCTCTCTCTCTCTTTCTCACTCACTCTCTCTTACTCACTCACTCTCCATCTATCTTTTTCTCGCTATCCCAGAGTTTACTCTCTCCTTTTCTATCTCTCCTTTTTTATGTATAACTCAACTGTCCTTTTATTTGTCTCTTTATAAATATATATATGTTTTAATAATTTATGTCTTTAATAATATATATTATTTGTGTGTGTGTGTGTGTGTGTATGCACGCGAGCGCATGGTGTGTGTGTGTGTGTGTGTGTGTGTGTGTGTGTGTGTGTGTGTGTGTGTGTGTGTGTGCGTGCGTGCGTAGGTGTGTGTGTGTTTTTTGTGTTTTTTTGTGTTTTTTTGGCTTACCTAATCTTTACGCTTTCGAGAGAGAAAAGAACTCGACGGGATCTCTCAATATCTAATTTTCCATGGACCTGCGATTTGAGTTTTTAAAAAGTCATCGCTTCTTTCACCGACGAGAGATTCATCAACGAACCCGCCATTTATTCCCGATTTCCCTTTATATATGGATTCCAAGGCCAGGGGTGGAGCTACAGAGAGTGCGGCAGACGAAGTGGCTTTTCGGACTCAAACCCAAATACTGCAGAAGGATTGTTGCTCGTCTAACACTATCAGAATACGTATTGTTTTGTCCTGATTTTATTTCAACATCATGTAAAGTATGCTGTGGAAAAGCTTTTCATTCAGACCACTGTTAGATCTATTTTCAGTGACTGACTTTCGTTCCCTTTTCTCTTCTTAATTTCTAACTGGACTTCCAATTGATCAATGGTTTGTCTTTCTAGTCAATTAAAGTGGGTTTAACTACCTATTGATAGCTATAAGCCTTTGTTGTTTTGAAACTTTAATTAAAAATCTTTTTCACTGCTTTGAGCTCAGATTTCCCTTCACCTGTTTGCTTTTTTGGTGTAGCGAATATCAGATTTTGCAACTGTTGTTCACTTTTGACGTCACGTCACTTATACTTTTCATATTTTGTGTCGAAAAATTTGGTCAGATCGTAGAAACCGAGGAAGGCCAAGGTTGAATTGCCTGTCCGCTTCACACCCGGTACACCCGATGCTTAGGTACGCGCATTGGGATTTGAGTCCGAATACCCACGGGGGGGGGGAGGGCTATTGAGACACGAGTCCGAATAGAAGTAGCCTGCTGCTGAACTGCAGTTATGTTCACCTATTCCAATCGGAAAAGAAAATGGTACATGTATAGGTTTAACGCCCCTATCAATACTGTTAGGTTATTTAAGAGGACGGGCCTCCGAGCTAAACGTCCATCCCCGAAAGGACCAGCCAAGTGGGAAATTCGTGTCAGTGTCAGTACAGCGCCTTTCCTAAGGACACAACGTTGGACCGAGCTGAGGCTCGAATCCCCGAATCCGCAATCTCCTCGTGATTACGAGTCAGGTAGCCTAACCACAAGATCTAGGCTACCGACGCCACTAATGGGAAAAGAGATTGTCTCAAAACTAAGACTTGTCAAATAATGTGTATAATTTACTATAATAGTACAAGGCGCAGGACAGCATCTCGAGGGAAGAAAACCATGCTAG
>NW_004797630.1:520936-523869 GCF_000002075.1 Aplysia californica | reverse complement strand
TGGAGATCAGTGCCGAGAAAACCAAGCAAATGACCAATAATACCAATGGCATCAACGCAGATATCAAAGTCAGTGGCGAGAAACTTGAGACCGTCAACAGCTTCAAATACCTAGGATCAATCGTCTCAGATGAAGGCTCAAGACCAGAAATTCTCTCCAGAATCGCGCAAACAGCTGCGCTGTCAAAACTGAAGCCTATTAAATTGAAAAATGGAAGTATGGGAATGGTGATATCGTAGAATTCATATTAATGTTTTGTTTCCTAAATTATCACACCCAAAGTAAAACTGTGAGATGCGAACACCTTAACATCTAGGCCACGAGAACAGCCCTGAGATTCTATACGCATGGGACTCTCGTGGCCTACACGTACGGTGTCCGCCTCTTTTTCAATAAACCAGACAGCGACGAAAATATTTCTTCTCTAAAATGTTCTCCTTTCACCTCCTTTCCTGCTCTTTAGTTATATGTGAAGTGTGCTGACAAAACGAGTTACTTCTCGGATTCAAGCCTTATAGAAATAGAAACATCATGTTTATAAGTGAAGTTTTACAATTTATAAGTATGAAATAATAAGAGGCATGTTGTATATAAAAAAATTGAGCATCAATAGAAGATCTACTAATTTGACCTCGGCGTTGATTTTTTGCCAATATCTCCATTTGTGGATTGCGAGAAGTAACTCATTTTGTCAGAACGCCACATATATTCTTTCACCTGCTTTCATGTCCACTCTCTGCCCCCCTTTTGTTTTCCTTCTCCCCCTCCTTTGGGCTCCTGACTCTTTCCATCGCTACTCATGGCTCCTTCTTACAGCTGTCGTTCAGCCTCACCCCAGATCTTAGGGTAGGTACGTAAGATCAAACATCTAGCCTTTTCGGATAAGGGATTTTTTAACAAAAATCTGTAAGTTCCGTTTGCAAGTTCTGCACGTTAACGATCCCTTGGTGGTCTTGAAATCGATGAGAGAAGGCTTTAGTGGCCACTAGGGCAAAGTTCAAAATTACTTCCTACAGAAACTAAAAACGCTAACAGTAAAAACAACCAACTCAGGTCCCGCACGCTCATATTATGTCTTTATGCAGTTGCGAGCGTGGAAAAGTTTAGTCAAAAAAACGAACAAACACACAAACAAACAAGGACTCCTACGCCTAGCCGTTGAAATGCAAATTCGTTCTTCTGATATAATTGTTTGAAAGTGCCGGAATAATGTGTCATGACACGTTGGAATCAGGCGCTCGTCAGTTTTTAGGTATAAGGAGTTACAGGTATCAACTGAAAGCTTGTTCATTTCTTTTGGTTTTTGATGAATAAAATACCCATCTACTTTGAGTGTTAGTCAGGATATTTGCGCTTGAAGGAGGTGGGGGTGGCCTGGTGTCAGAGGTACAATCAGCGAGAAAATGGCCGATTTAGTTTCGTGACTTCCAAAGTTTGAATATCCGTGTAAACGGCAAATGAAAATATTTTTATGCTCCTTTGGTTGACGTCTTTCAATAAAAATCCACCCAGAATGCGGGGGATTCATTAAATGGGCATGAAGGTTGTTGAGCCATTAAAAGAGGAAATTTGAATGAAATTGCCCAACGTGCGAGGAAAAAAAATGCCGGTTTCTTTTTTTTTTTTTTTCGTTTGACGAGCGTGTGGTTCCATTGCGCGAGACACAATATTGCCTTTTGTCTGTTGCCGATAGGATCGGACGTACGTGCCCGCTGCTCCCAGAGACGGAGACAAACACGCACTCTGACGTTGGTTCAAGTTTCAAAGCCCGATCATTTTTCAAAAATTATTAGGATAATAAATAACCTTATATAATAACCGTATCCCCCCACTTGAAAGCAAGCTCTGTGCGCTTTACAATGTTTTGTTAGCCCAACAGACTGTAGAATACTCGGAAACATTTTTTGGCTTCGCGGAAAGCAGGGGTGGCATGCAGTGCAAGCACGCACTACAACTCTAATACGGGGTGCCTACTACGGATGGGATCGGCCGATCGGGCCGATCGCCTGACTCGATCGCCTCAAAAAACAAACGTGTTTGTTTTCAGTTTCAGGCGATCGAGTCAGGCCATCGAGTCGGGCCATCGGCCCGATCCAGCCGAAGTGGGCACCCCGTATAACGAACTGGCAAGATCTTTCGCTCTATATAGCCGGGTATCCATTCCCACCACCTGGGTGAAGTGAAGGAAATTTTGTGTAAAGTGTCTATCTCAATGACACAAAATTGGGTCCCTAACGGGATTCGAACAAACAAGTCTGAGAGCCTAACCACTAGACCATCAACGTTAGGGGTTATATTAAATGGCGAAATGGTGAAATGGTATAGGTTTTATGCTCCTATCAACACTGTTTGGATATTTAAGAGGCGGGACCTCCGAGTCAAACGTCCATCTCCGAAAGGACAGAGGGAAGTGAGAAATACGTGTAAAGTGCCTTCCCAAGGACACAACATTGGCCCGAGCTGAGGCTCGAACCCCCGAACCCGCAATCTCAGGGGGGTTATATTAGCACAGATGCTATCGCAATGAGTTGAGATGTGAGAGATCTGGTTCGAATCGAATCGAAAAATAAGAGTACTGTATTTTTACAGCACTCAGCTCGTCGGCGTGTGTCGTGTAAAGGCTAATCGCCGAGCTGTCGTAAGCAGAACCAAAGTGATTATTCGGACTCGAGTCTGAATAGCCTCCCATGGCTATTCGAACTCAAACCCCAATACTGTAGACGGATTGTTGCTTGTCTAACACTATCAGAATGTGTATTGTTTTGTCCTGATTTTATTTCAACATCATGTAAAGTATGCTGTGGAAAAGCTCTTCCTGTAGACCATTTCAACATCATGTAAAGTATGCTGTGGAAAAGCTCTTCCTGTAGACCATTTCAACATCAGGTAAAGTATGCTGTGGAAAAGCTCTTCCTGTAGACCATTTCAACATC
>NW_004797630.1:507668-518327 GCF_000002075.1 Aplysia californica | reverse complement strand
GACAGACAGACAGACAGACAGACAGACAGACAGACAGACAGACAGACAGACAGACTGACAGACTGACAGACAGACAGAGGGGAGGATATGGAGAGACGAGGCAGATGAAAGAATAGGGAGATAGAGAGAGGGGGTGGAGAGAGGAGGGGGGGGTACAAAGAAGGTACGTAGGTAAGGGATACTGATTCAAAAACACTATGACTATGACTAGTGTGGCTAACAGACAGGCTGACGGAGAGGCAACATTTGCTTGAAGTCAATGTTTGCATGCACTCACGATTGAAGTCAGAACAATAACAACTGGTTTTAAAAAGAAAAAAAACCCACAACAATTTATGCAATTCCTTTAATAAAATCAAACCTCATACACACAATGCATTGTATTGGGCGCTGGACATATAATACATTATAGATAAGATCCAAACAAAGCAGAAGAAATATCTCAAAGAGCTCTTTTTTCTTGAAACTAACATTTATCTGATCTAGTGTTTCGTAGTCGTTTCAAAGTTCGAATTCTAGTCGTTTCCTTCTAGAGAAAGCAACATAAGATCAAATGGATATTTACTCCAAAAAATATATATGTGAGGCAGCGTGGTGGAATCAGGCTCTCGTCAAAATAATCAAAATGATGAAACTTCCATTTTTTCCATTTTTGTTTTTTGGCTCAACACCTTTCATGCCCATTAAAGAATTGATTTCGGTGTAGATTTTTCTGAAAAACTTTGATTAAAGGCACAAAAATGTAAATTTTCAGTTACCACGGACTTCTAAGGCTAAGGAAATAACTAATCTTTGGAGGCCATTTTCTCACTAATTTTATCTATGAAAACAGGAAACAGGTGACCCCTCACCTCCTTCTTTCGCAAATATTTCGACTAGTATTCAAGATAAATGGATATTTCTTTCATTCAAATAAAGATGAACAAGCTTTAAGATGATACTAATAACTCTACATGCCCAAAAATTGACGAGAGCCTGATTCCACCACGCTGCCTCAAGAACCGTTCACATGGGTGAGTACCCCCCTCCCCCTCTTCCTCCCCACCAATTTTTTATTCCTCTTTTCCGAAAACCCTTTCCCATCAGCTACTAAGCATGATACACGTGTATACATTATTATTATTACGAACAGGGTCCGTTAATTATTACTTCTTGAATATAATCTCTTGATAGATGTGATATACAGGTGAAACACGACTTGCCCAACAGCCATTTTTTCTTAAATGAATGAAAACGTACCAAGTAGTGAAAAATGTGTGACTTTTTCTAAGAAAAAAATATCTTTGTACCAAACAGCAATGGATTAATAGGCGCAGATATTCAAGCCAAAGAGAAAAACACTATTTTTTTTTCGATAGAATAGACGAACATAAGTAATCATTTCTGTCGTTTCCATGCATTTAAGACTGGTCACTTTGTAACCCAGAAAAGAAAACATGTCATATTCATTCTTTGGTACCGTACTGAAATGTCTCTTTTTTCAGTAATTATCAAATCATATGGAAGACAATAGGGATTCACGAAAACGAAGAAGTTTTCAAATGATATAGATCTAAAATAACTTTCTTCTCCGGTCCACCTGTGACTTTCTGCCTCCACCAGTGAACCTAGTCAGTGGATGGTCCGGGGAGATGACAAGTGTAGGTGCGGCAAACTTGGAAATATGGAGCATATCTATATCCTTTCAATGTGCCACCTGGCTCTGGTCAGATACACCTGGATATACAACCGGCCATGTATTCACGGTACTGATTTAGATTGGGGAGGAAGCAGGTGGACTAGTGAAAATACGCATTCCTACTCCTAAGCCGCAGAAACATAGACCAGGCAAGATCGAGCTTGTACGGCAAGGAGGAGGCAAGGTTCCTGTCAGAGAAAGAGACGGGGAGAGAGAGAGAGAGAGAGAGAGAGAGAGAGAGAGAGAGAGAGAGAGAGAGAGAGAGAGAGAGAGAGAGAGCGGGCAAAGCCACGGAAGGCCAGAGCAGTGGTAATTGGGAGGTAGCTGCATATATAGAGGGCTGCAAGTGATTCTTCCCCATCCCGACAACAAAGAAGCCACACCTGGTGATATCGTGTGAAGAAGAGAAAGAGGTGCACCTGATGGAGCTCACGGTACCGGTACCTCACGAAAACTATATTATCAGTGCTGCACACGAGCGGAAAGGAAAGCGCTATAAATAAGGCTATTGTCGAAGGGTGAAAGGGAGCGGGATGGAAATCAAAGCAACGCATTTCCCAGTCACAGTCGGCCCAAGAGGTCTCATAGCCACTAGCGTCAGAAAGCGGATGAGAGTATTGAGAGTGGCTGGATTTGGTCCAATTAAAGGGAAAGCCATGACTGAAGACCTAAGAAACTATTGGGAAATCAAATCATTGGTTGAAGAGACAGGACAACAGCTGGGGCGAGTCCAGACGGTTGGCAGCAAAGGCATACAGTTGAGCTGGCGTCGGTGAAGGGGCTCGGGGCGTCATTACAGTGGTTGTGAGGAAGAGCCCAAGACAGCAGCGTACAACATCATGTATCTCCAGATGATCTCCGCCCAGACTCTGGTTTGAGGAGCTTTCGACTGTCAGCAGTGCAGGTAATTGTCTTACAAAAGCTTTTTAAAGACCCATTTACAACTGTACTGAGTATAAGAACATGTTAATGTCCCCCCCTTCGGGAGACACTTCAGTCAGTAGCAGCGCCCCGGGGGGGGGGGGGGGGGGGGGGGGGGTGTTAGCTTTCCCAAAAAAGATCTTTGAAAAGCTGATAAAGGACCATCCATCAGTACTCTAGATAGGATAACCGCAAAATACTTGTAGTTTCTGTCAGAGCATGTCATTTCGGTTAAGTCTGATTCACTCATGAATATTACATAATGAGAAAACAAAAGGCATAATGTAGAACAATTAAAAGTTGTTTTTTAAAATGATTTTATAAAGCAGAACAATCTCGTATTAATAGATGCTCTCAAAATAACACTCAAAATTAAAAATACCTCAAATCAGTTCCAACATCATCAATGCATACCCGTTGGTGTGTCGCTGAGTATCCATGAATGTCTCTATACTTATACATAATTCTCTTCCTTGTAGTAAGCATTCATTAAAAATATCCCTACCACATCTGTAAAATGGTAAAACACACCCTTACTCCTTCCTTAATTCCAAATGTACGGATCATGTCTCTCCTTTGGAGCATAATAATATCAAGAAAGTCAAAATCTGAATGGAGGGGAGTAGAACAGTACTTGAGCAAACTAGTTCCTCTATCTCTACCGCCCAGGCAAAGCTGTATTATGCATACTGCTTTAATTTTAAAACTGTCTGTAAAGACGCAAAAGGTGATAGTAAGTAAGCATAATCAACACAATCTACTTATGAAAAAAAAATTCATTTTTAAAAAGACTTTACCCTCTCACATCAAATATAAAGCATTTTACACTCTTTGGAGTCATAATATCTCTTCAGCAAAGCCTCAACAATACAAAATCCGAGGATATAGAGCACTGAACTTCACTCCTTGTCATAGAAGTCTACACATCCAGCAAACAACTCCTTATCTATGACAACTCTCCAAATACTGAAACAGAATTTCGTTTGCATTCATAATATAGTCAGACAAATATCACACAACATAAATTAGTTTTTTGTTTAGCTTCCTAAGAGTTTTACGGCACTTGCAACACAAATAGGTCATATAAGTGCAAATGATTAAAGGTGTTACCAGAGAATAACATTCAAAGAAAAGAATGAGATATGAACCATAGCAGTTTGACAGGAAAGAAGGAGCAAACCACACCAGGGCACTCGCCAACCACTCACACCAGCATTGGAAAAAGGCACAAAGCACTTTGGCCAAAAATGAAGAAATAATGTTAAATTCACCAGGTATATCCAGAAAAGAGGATTCAACTACTATACAAAGTACACACATTCGTACTGGAAAAAACTTCATTTTTCACAGCAGACCAAACCACGATAAAACGCACATTACAAGGGACAGAAAGCTCAAAGCAACATGACAGGTAGTCAAAGGCCACTCAGGCTCCAGGGTACTTCAGAGACAATGATACCATTGACAACAGGCAAACAAGAAATGCAAGACATCACGACGCTTATTCCATTTGCATGTCTTGGGGAAAAAAAGCAAAATAACTTCTTTCATTTTAAAACTTCATGATTAGACTCAGCACTTTTTTTTCGCTTCAGTTTACAAAACAAACATAGTCAAAAACTAATGTCATTCAACCCATTAAGCAACACCCGGCTTTAAAGCTTAAATAAAATACACAAAAAGGAACTCAGGTTGGAAATTCATACACACACCGGTCACTCTGTGACAATGTCGTAAATATTCTACTCCTCCCTCTGAATCTATTCAGATCAAGTACAAGGCAGGTCGTCTCAACCTTGCCTGTAAGGGGCAATCTAAGCTGTGCCTCATACATTTTAGTAAAAGAAGGAGAGATACTGGAGAGAAAATGTTCTCCCCATTTTAAGAAAAGAACTCACATCCTTTTTTGCGCCCAGGGCAAAGAGCCCAACAATTACACTACAGGCATAGTTAAACAATATTGGGACAAGCAGCTAACAAAACAAAGCTAATGACAGTCTAATAAAGGCAGAGTCAAACCATGAAGATGATTTGTGAAAATGTTTTGGTTTTCCTTATCAAACTTTTCTTCACTTCATCTTCTAAAGTGATTCAGTTCAGTGTACAGTCAAACTCAGTCATACCCCTCACTGATCGCACAGCAGAATTACGTTCCTTGCCGTTGGGCAGTTGGGGCTAGACAACAGAGGAACCTTGTTGAACTGCCAGCCCCGCTATTTCATCAACTTCATGCTCGTCTCAGGGGTGGCGGTATAACAAGGTTTGACTGTAGTTCCACAAGTGGATTTCCCGCAGACGGCAATGGTGGACTGAGAACAACAACACGCAGGCTCAAGAACATTATGACCATGAGGCACTTCAAAAAACGTGACAAAAGACAAAATAATTGTAGCCAGAAAATATGCAATGAATGACGCAAAACATAGTATAAGATGACAACATGCTCTGATTCCGAGGAAGAAAACAGTGACAATGTAACACAAAAAGGATCATTGAGTGCTATAAAAAAGGTCAAAGCACCTGAAAGAATCTTTTTAAAAGAAAAAGCAAAAGCATACCAATGTAGAAAAAAAATTACAGCCATAAGAAAATACCCTAAAAGTTTCAGTGTCCGTCAATGAAAATAGAGCTTGTAGACAAACACCTACTATCAATAGAGATTATGTGCTATTGTGCATCGTTTTACCACAATTAGGGTAATACTAGTCTCCCTTTCATCACATTCTCAATAAATATCTGATGAAGAAAAAAAAGAGAGAGAAATAACAGTCCAGACTATATAAAAACCTCGTTAGAAAAGAAAAGCTTTTACATTTTAGCAAAAGTTTATCTTTCAGTGGACACATCACACTTTGAAGTTGAAATTGAGCACAATATAGGAATCATAATTTGTGAGGCACCATGGTGAAATCAGGCGCTCGTCAGGAGAATGAAATCAAAGAAACTGGCACTTTTCTGGCCATTGTGTAGTTGGTGGTTTTTTTACAATTTCATTTTTTCCGTCCAACACCTTTTATGTCCATTTAAAAACATAAATGTGGCTTAGATTTTACTGAAAACCACCGATCAAAGGCACAAAAAAAATGTAAATTTGCAGTATCCAAGGACACTCCTACTTTGGATGTCACCAAACTTTGGCGGCAATTTCCTTGCTAATTTTACATCTGACATCCGGCTACCCCCCCCCCCCCCCCCCCCCCATCCCCCTTACATATCAAATTTCTCAACTTCTATTGAAGATAGATGGGTATTTTTTTTCTTCACAAGCAAAACAACTGAACAAGCTTTAAGATGACACCAATAACTTCATACACCCAAAAATTGACGAGCCCCTGATTCCACCATGTCGTGGCACAATTAATAACTTACTGGGTAGATATATCAAAGCATGAACCAGGTATGCACGTTCATTATTGTCATAGTATAGTGATTGCATGATGTTTACAACCCCATCAACACAATTTAGAACATTTACGAGGCAAGCCAGGTTGATGATCATAAGACCAAAATAAATAAAAGTTTTCACCAAAAAAATGGAATGTTCAAGAAGTGTTCTGATTAATACCAAATACCAAGTAGAAGTAAAGCAATTTTTTAAAAAATAAATTTAAAAAGCCAAGCATAAAACCCTGAAGTGTGAAAAAAATATTAGGCAAAGTATGGAATTGATGGGTTCATTATGAACAAGGGAATGCTCAAAGAAATCACAAACCCACACCACACACACATTTTTAAAAAATTTGATACGCAAGAGAGATGTACAATACTTCAAATAAAAAACTTGTCCTTTCCACCCACAACATACTTCCTATAAATATATGCATAAACTTTGTGTGATGATATCAAAGAAAATCTGCATACAAATACACAGCAGCTGGAACCCTTGCTCAAGACTTCAAGCACAGAATAAAAGATAAACCAGCCCATCCAAAGGTCCACCCTGGCTCTTTTCTAGCACTGGCAAAATAACAAAAATCTCAGATTGTTTGAATCCAAAGACTCTGGAGTGGGAAGGGTTAAGAATTTGGGGGGAAATGTGAAATACTGCTCATAGGCGATATAGCATGGATTCATGAGCCCCAGAATGTAGCTTGTGATAGGGATTGAGTTATCAGTGATACTTCCCTTTCCCACAAAATGCAGAGGGAGGAGACTGCTTTGCAACCAGTTAAAACAATTATCTTGACAGTTCACAATTGAAATTCGTTGTTGGGTTATGGCAAGCTGTCACAATAGGGACATTTTGCCAGGAAAAAATAGGGACATTAATAACCCTGGAAAGAAGCACCACCTGTACATTCATATGCACAAAAACAACTCCACAATTGGACTTTCTCATCACTATGATGTCCATGCATAACTCAGGATCATCTTTTTTTTTTCTCCGACATTTCAATCTTTTGGTTTTAGCTTTAGTAAAAGTAACAACACTCGCAATCCCACTGGGTCATACAAGTACAACACTCGCAACACCAAAAGGTCATAAAAACGCCAAAGATTAGAGGCGTTACTAGACAGTAAAATACAAATAAAGGAAGAAGGAGAGAATAAGGATGAATGATGCTTGATAGGAAAGAAAGAGCAAACCAGACCAGAGCACCCGCCAACCACCAACAATCTTTCGTCGTTCCGTTTCCTCATGCTCAGATTATTTCTTCTTATCATTTTACAATTGTTTAACATGCTCTCAAACACAGAGGAAGCCATTTCCTCTACTGAAAGGGCACAGGCAGAAAGCAGTGCAGGCATCTAGCTAGGACAAATTAATTTCAAGACAGGCAAGAAAAAAATGTGGACTTTACCCTTTTACAAGTGTTCCAGTATCAGTATCAACACCTTTAGTAAGTTTACAGATATCAGTCACTGAGAGGAAAAACAATACGGATGAATTACTGAGTATTGAGCTGATACAAATGACCACCATAACACAACCCCAAACAGAAATACTACACAGTACATCATCATAATCATCATCATCATCACCATCATCATCATCATCATCATCAGAGCTTCCTCATGGTGAGCGCTTGCCCATGAGAGGCCCATGGTGAAATCAAACTCATTTAAGAGGGTGACTTTAGTTTTAGTAAGAGTTTTACGGCACTTGGAACACAATAAGGTCATATAAGTGCCGAAGATTAGAGGATTCGCAAGAGAGTAGCAAACACAAAAAAGAAGGATGGGAGGTAAAGATGATAGATGTTTGATAGGAAAGAAGAAGCAAACCACACCAGAGCACCCACCAACCACCCAAGCAAAGGTGATGATCCTGTAAAGGTACGTGAAGCTGCAGAGGATGTAATCAAGGAGGCTGGTGCCGATGTAACAATTTTCACTAATGGATCAGCTGTCGCAGGATACCGTGAAGGTGGAGCAGCAGCAGTAGTGAACATGAATGATGAGCCACCATGAACAGAAATCATAAGAACTAATGGTGAATTTCCTCAAATCATCTTATGACGAGGAATGCCAGGCCATGATGTCTGCTGCACAATGAATCATTGACAAATGCCATGGTAGAACCAATGTGCTGATCTTGACTGACAGTCAGTCCCTCTTCAAGGTACTACTGGGCAACAGCTCAAATATAAAGAATTTGCTCTGCAAGTTCAGTGAAACCACAGCCACAAAAAAGGTCCAGTGGATTCCAAGCCATGTTGGAATAGAAGGAAATGAGGCAGCAGACCAAGCTGCCAATTAAGCCAGAGAGATTGAAGGAGACAGATGACCAATAACATACAGGGGAGTCTTTCCAATGATCAAAAGGGGAATCAGAGACCCACCATACAGAGCTGAGGATATGTATTCTGGGTACTCTAATAAGCAGGAACAATTAATCACATGTCGCCGGGAACAGTTTGAGCTGGCGAGATTGCGGTTGGACCATCATTGGAGCATGAGATGGCATCAGAACTTTGTGAATGAAGAGCTCAACCCACGTTGCCGAAGATGCAACCATGAAAAGGAGGATGTCCAGGAACAATGGCAACTCACAACTGAAGGTGCCTCTGAGTATAATGATAAAGAAGCCGAAAAAGAGCCTCGCTCTCGCTCTAAGATTTCTTCGTGGAGTCCACTGGCCTAACGAAACAAACAAAAATCATCATCATTGTTGTACAGTATGAAAAAACATATGGAGACTTGGACATAGTTTAGAACATTTTTTTTTGTATTCTAGTCAACAATATCATCATCATTACCATGATCATCATCATTATCATTATTATCATCACCATCATTGCTGTCGTGTCATTGACGTTGCCTTCATCATCATCTTCATCCTCATTTTATTTTGATGAAACAACATAAAAAGAGGGAATGGGGACTAGCAAAGCATTTCTTTAAAAAACACCTCAACAGAAAAAAACAATTAACATCAAATACATATATGGATGGCATCAGACACAAAGTTATACAGTCTGAAAAAACTTACTTTAAAGGAGACAGAGAAAGCCCGTCAGAATCCGTCTCCATAATTCAATAGAATTACAGAATTTCAGGGCAACTTTGGCTCACTTATTTTGTTTTTAAGAGGTACATGACGTTCACCTAAAGTAGAACAATATTGAATGTAACGGTCACAAATCGGAGTCTAAAACAACTACTTGCAAGGAAAAAAGTAAGCGTGCGTCAATCGTGAAACCAAAAACAAATTTAAACGAAACATTTTGCTCCCAAATTTCCTCTTAGTAAACTTGCAATATAACAAAGATATGATGCAAGAGGGTTTCCTTGAGATCTTTTCAGACTGAAATAAGAGTTGACCATTTCGACCATCCGTGGTTTGCGACTGTTACTGACGATATGTTTTAGACATTCTAAGATTAGTCTTAGACTCTCAGCCTTTCCCACTTTGCACCAAACATCACCCACTAGTTGATGAGATCACAGGCAATTCTGACAACACAAAAGAGGAAAAATGGCATCAGAAAAAACACTGGGGCTATAAATAACACAATAACAATTCAAATAACACCTGTAAAAGCATAATGTGGTATATGCATTATTCTAGTAACAAAATGATAACTTACTTCTTTTTTAAATTTTGCGGCAAAAAAAAAAAAAATTTTTTTAAAGACAAGGTACAAACTATTCAGGTGTCACATCTACCAACAAGAAAAACAATTTTAAGACAAGCTAGATTTTACACCTTTATGGAGACTGAACATTCCTACCAAAACAACTTAATAGACTTGATATAATGTAACTGTTTACATCTTTAGAACATAATGCAAATATTCTTTCAACTGTTTCCAGCTATCTATGCTAACCTGTAAGAAAGTGGGCTCTTAAAATTGTGGGCATAAAAATATACTCTGTTCCCCTTACAACAGTTAAAGCAGTGATACAAGAGTACTGGCATCCCCTGCAGCAGACTGTTCCAACTCCACTCTCTGGTACTACAACAGCAGACTGTTCCAACTCCACTCTTTGGTACTACAACAGCAGACCTTCCAACGCCTCTCTCTGGTACTACAACAGCAGACCTTCCAACTCCACTCTCTGGTACTACAACAGCAGACCTTCCAACTCCACTCTTTGGTACTACAACAGCAGACCTTCCAACTCCACTCTTTGGTACTACAACAGCAGACCTTCCAACTCCACTCTCTGGTACTACAACAGCAGACCTTCCAACGCCTCCATGCAAAAATATAAAGAGCTTTCCCCAAACCTTAAAAATAGAAGCTAGAGGGGGAAAAAATCAATCTTCAGAACCCCTGTAGATTCAGATTATGTTGCCATCCGATCATGGCATATAAACATGTATATTGCAAATACACGCAAACACACGCAAATGAATATGAGTATTTTCAACTCATGTGCCATAATTTTTGCAAAAGTTGCAAATAAATGCAAATAAACCTGGTGCATATCTATATCATTTTGAATAAGTTCTGTATGACTTATGGAAACAGATTTCAACTAATGAATCGGATTTCAAGCAAATCCCATCAAGGTTCTTCCATAGGCAAAACAAAATTGGAGGGCTCCTATTTTATCAGAATACTTGGCAGGTCTGCTACAGCAGAACTTGCTCACACAAAAGAGAACAACTA
>NW_004797630.1:502594-506162 GCF_000002075.1 Aplysia californica | reverse complement strand
GACCTTCCAACTCCACTCTCTGGTACTACAACAGCAGACCTTCCAACTCCACTCTCTGGTACTACAACAGCAGACCTTCCAACTCCACTCTTTGGTACTACAACAGCAGACCTTCCAACTCCACTCTTTGGTACTACAACAGCAGACCTTCCAACTCCACTCTCTGGTACTACAACAGCAGACCTTCCAACGCCTCCATGCAAAAATATAAAGAGCTTTCCCCAAACCTTAAAAATAGAAGCTAGAGGGGGAAAAAATCAATCTTCAGAACCCCTGTAGATTCAGATTATGTTGCCATCCGATCATGGCATATAAACATGTATATTGCAAATACACGCAAACACACGCAAATGAATATGAGTATTTTCAACTCATGTGCCATAATTTTTGCAAAAGTTGCAAATAAATGCAAATAAACCTGGTGCATATCTATATCATTTTGAATAAGTTCTGTATGACTTATGGAAACAGATTTCAACTAATGAATCGGATTTCAAGCAAATCCCATCAAGGTTCTTCCATAGGCAAAACAAAATTGGAGGGCTCCTATTTTATCAGAATACTTGGCAGGTCTGCTACAGCAGAACTTGCTCACACAAAAGAGAACAACTACAATGAGGTTTCACAATTCATACACTGAGTAAATTTTAACTTTTTACAAACACACAATCATGATATTGACACTTTTAAGCCAGTGTTATTGTTGAGAATCAAATTAAAATATTAAGAATATGCTA
Source organism: Aplysia californica (assembly GCF_000002075.1). Lineage (NCBI taxonomy): Eukaryota > Metazoa > Mollusca > Gastropoda > Aplysiida > Aplysiidae > Aplysia > Aplysia californica. The sequence goes on along the minus strand of NW_004797630.1, from coordinate 505,425 downwards.
TATGTCAATAAAAACATTATCCAACAGACTTAAGACACACAAACATTACTAAGAGCACAACTCAATTAAAAAGTTGTCATATGGCAGTAATAACTTTTGCTTAACTGATAATCTCAAAGACAATTTGAATGATCCTATGGAAAATGAGCATTTATTCCTTGACATAAATATCATTGAAGATCACGTATATAAAAACATTTGATCTACGGAAGAACTTTGAAAAAGCACATTACCTAATTGAACACAAATATATATGAGCATCATAGGAATAGGGGAGAGAAAAAGTTGAGAAGAAACCATATCTGACTATTTTTGTCTCCTAAACTCTTTGAAGCACTATGCAGCCTTCAGTCAGTTAAATGGACGTCATTATCTCAGTTCAACAGGGAGACAAACCATATGAAAGTTGAGTTATACATCATCTTAGCAAAAACTGAAGTATGAGTTTTTCAAAACTACTTTTTCCCTTTTTTAAGAGAATGAAAACAAACATCAGCCCATATATATAAACACAGGCAGCATGATCATTTAGCATTTTGTCTGTCAGCAGTGATAATTGAATATCCAAATCCTAGACTCACAATACAATAAAATCGAAATATGACTTTGACTAAGAATGGGAACATAACATGTAAGTTTGAGAACTTTACTACATACTTCAGTGATGACTAAAATATGCTATTAAGCACTTTTATGGAGAGGACACAGTAACAGTCATGGCAAAGAAACCCTGTGAGTCCAAAGCACCTATATCTTGGCTCAAATATCTTATGCAACTCCACTGCTTTGCATAAGACTCTGCCATGCACCATTGTGAAAAGTGGTGTATGGTGGAGGCTTATACTGAGCAGTCGAGCAGTCTTGAACGCCTTCACAAAACCAACAATACATTACAGGAGTCCATAGGAAAAAAAAGCAGTCACAAAGTGAAAATCATGAGGGTAGCACTTTAAAAAGCTTATTTACGTTTGACAGTTGGTTTCATTTTATTGTTAGCTGAATGGTCATTCTGTCATTCACCAAGAGGTCCTACCCCTCCCCCTGAACCAAACACCCCAATGAATGAAAGTCACACCCTGTAAGGAGGGTCATGACCCTACTTGATCCCCACTCTTGTACATAGCTCACGTATGGCCCCACGGATACTGCTAGTGTACGGCAGTGGCCACACACAGGGCAATGGTTTTGACTGACTGGCTAAACTATGTGAGAGATTTTCGTGAAGATGGCATCTGAATCAGATACAAAACTGACGGCAGATTGTTCAACATTAGGTGCTTCCAGGCCATAATCAAGATGAAGGGAACGGTCATCAGGGAACTTCTTTCCACTGAGGACTGTGCACTCAATGCTAGCACAGAGAGAGTGCATGCAAAAGGAAATGAACTGTTTCACCTTAGCCTTTGACAACTTCGGCCTCACAATCAGTACTAAGAAAATCGAAAACCAGGTCCCCGACAACCATACAAAGTGCCTGAAAGTGAAATCATGGTGAAGGAACAGAAACTCCAGGCAGCACTTGCTGTTAAGATAGGTGCTGAAATTTATGGAGTTGCCAAGGCTAGCGCTGCCTTTGGGAGACTCCGCCAGAATGTCTGGGAGCGCAGAGGCCTTAGCCTCTCCACAAAGCTGAAGGTCTACCAGGCAGTGGTTCTTACCACCCTTCTCTACGCTAGTGAAACCTGGACTGTCTACAACAGACACACAAATCAGCTCAATCAACTCAAACTGAGATGTCTCCGTAAACTCCTTCACATCAGATGGCAGGGCAAAGCCCCAGACACGGACATTTTAGAGCGGGTTGATATCCAATGCATCTACACCCTCCTCCAGAAAACTCAAGTCAGGAGGCCGGCCACGTAGTCAGAATGGCGGACAGCCCAAACAGCTGATGTATGGGGAGCTGTATCATGGCAAGCACTCAGTTGGAGGAAAGAAAAAAACGTTTCAAGGACAGATTCCAATGTCTCACTAAAAACACTTGGAATCTTGAACAACTCAAGAGAAACACTAGCCCTAGATCGCCCGACCTGGCGCTGCAAACTAACAAAGGCAGCCAAAGTAGCAGAAGCCAAGCGAATCGCCAAAGCCAAACGAAAACGAACAAGAGCAAGTCCAGACCTGCCTCCACCACAAGTCCAACAGCTGACCACACCTGTCCCCACACTGCACATGAACCTTTTGAGCCTGAATAGGCCTAGTCCGTCATCTTTGAAACCACACTCACCCTCAACAGACCAATTCGTGAAGTCACGGCAAACTTCAAAGTCAAAGGAAAAACAACAAAAGTTGAATGGGAAATTGAACATAAGTAATCAACCAACAGTTGAATACAGAAAGGAAGTTGAGTCTGCACGCTTTTAAAATTGATGCATCTATATTCATGTTTTCCATCTTGTGACTACGCCTGTTTTTCCTGTGGGCTTCTTATTTGTCCACTTATCTATTTAGGCATCAGCCTAAAGCGGGCACTATTTCCTTATCATCATCATTATACTAAGAAAGGTAAAAGAACAATATTTTTCCAACAGTAACAAATGATACACCCACAAGCTAACACAAAGGAACATGTTCAGTGAGAGTACTCATTAAATCAAAATGTGTTTTTCTTCTGCAGACAAATTGTTTGCATAACTGCTTTCTATGACCATCATTTGTCGTACCACACAGGAATTGTTATACAGCTATCACAACAGGGTTTCGGCTACTTTCAAAAACCAAAATAACAAATTAAAATACATTAAAAAATCATAAGAGGACATCTTTTTATGGATGATGTGGACAGGAAGTGGACCATGATCCCAGGAAGCAGTTATTCAAGAAAAGTTGGG
>NW_004797630.1:500408-501799 GCF_000002075.1 Aplysia californica | reverse complement strand
CTCCGAAATCACAAAAGAGTTCCCCTACCGGGTCTGTATACTTTGTGACTTTGTTCCCGGTTAACGGGTCTGTATACACTCCCTATATAAAAAGAAATGAAAGAGAAAAAGAAAAGAGAAAAAGAAAAGTCAAAATCTGTTGTTTAGTCTATTTCTTGTCAACATCATCAATAAACCATGACAAGAAACAAATTTTCATTTAACCCATTATATAGAGCTTTTCATTTGACAGTCCAATGTCATTTTATGAAATATTTGCAACACTACCAAAGAAAAAAACAGTCGAGCCTGTCCAGATGGCCACTTGTAAAAGACAACCACATGTTCAAATAGCCACTTTTGATTTCCCCAGGCATTTTTTTCTTTATCGTTATACAGCCTAAAACGACAACCTGCCCAATACAGCCATACACACTATATCTCATCAAACAACAGTAAAAAAAAAAAAACTATCCAAGATGGCCACACAAATTTTCTCATCCCTAGACTCATTGCCCTAAACTGTATTCCACCCCTGGAGCTATTGAAGAGCCCTCATAATCCAGTCATTTGTCATTATAGTCTGTCTCTCCTATGAATCAACCAATCACAGACCAGTGCACTGAAAAGGCAAGGTTTCAGGTTCCTCCCATCTTTTACCCAAGTTGACCTGTCAGTGACATTTTAGTGGGCCTTACAGCAGTCCTAAGCCTGTGACCACCTCCAGATGGAGATTTTTTGTTTTCTTCGTTTTGATCAGTCCTGCCTAAGACTGTAACTGTCTAAAACAGCCACTTTTCTCCAAAACAATGGGTCCCATCTTAGACAATTTCAACTGTAATTTAAACTGTATACGTAGGAGAGAAAAAAAATATGTTCTTGCAAATATCAAAATCATGAATAATGAATACAGCAAATAGCAATCTGAAAAACTCTTGTAAATATAAAAATAAATCTAAAAAGCTGATGATATTTCACGCCAGGCATCTTGCTGAAAGCATCCACTACTAAAATTATCACCTTTTGCTAACAATCTCTAAGATATGATCATCCTCATCGTCATTTGCATCATCAAAATCATCATCATCATCATCTGAAAGCAGCCTGGTCTTAGCATCTCCCTTGGGAGGGATAGAGTATTTTATCGTTGTCTGCAATGGAGAAAGGCGGAGCTGAGAAATCTTGCGTTTTAGATAGCGATGCTGGCGGCACGCAGCGACACTGAAGACTCCACCAACACTGGCTATTACAATTAGCACCAGGATGTCTGAAAGGCAAGAAAGGATGATTCATATTGAATGATAAAATGCATGTTGACCTGACCACTTTTAAGTTTTACTTCATTCATACACAGCTGAATACAATCTGTACTCACTCTTTCTCTCCCTCTCTCTCTCTCTCTCTCTCTCTCT
>NW_004797630.1:486163-500148 GCF_000002075.1 Aplysia californica | reverse complement strand
CTCTCTCTCTCTCTCCTTCTCCCCTGCCCCTCCCCCCACACACACACTTACACACATGCTCAAACACATTTTGTAATAAAATCACAAAAAAAACATTTACATAATATATTCTTTCTTAAACACATACTTATAGACATGCAGAGATTAAGTGCTTGCATGCATGTACTCTGTCAGAGCACTTGGGGTGAGCCTTGATTTGCTGGTACTAAGTTCATACCCAATGTGAATGTGAGATAAAAATAAATTCGAAATTTAACAAACAAATATGGTTTGTTTCCACAACCTTCTATTTGTGACTCTGCTTCCAGATGTGAGGTACAAAATACTAAACAACAGTTATAATAACATGTGTCACGACATGGTGGAATCAGGCGCTTGTCAATTTTGGGGCATATCAAGTCATCTGTATCATCTTAAAGCCTGTCCACTTGCCTTGCTTTGGATGAAAACAATATCCATTTATTTTGGATACATGTCAAAATGTTGGCGATTGAAGAAGGTGGGGTCGCCAGGCTTTCGAAGTAAGATTAGCAAGAAAATGGCCGCCAAAGTTGAGTTATTTTTTAGCTTGAGAGTCTGTGGAAACTGAAAATTTACATCCTTTATGCCTTTAATCAACGTTTTTCAGTAAAATTCACACAGAAATGTGTTTTTTAAAGGGCATGAAAGGTGTTGAGTCAAAAAACAAAAATTTGATAAACATTCCCAAACCGGCGGAAAAATGCCAGTTTCTTGACTTTCATTATTTCGACGAGCGCCTGATTTCACCACGCTGCCTTACAAATGGTAACAAATTCCTTTGGCTACAATCCTTATTATTATAATTATAAGCAAATCACCATAGGTTTCATTAATATCTGACACAAAATTCCCTGCAGGCCTAAAGCCTGGAAAAAAGACTTCATAAACGAACAGCTTTTGGGTGTACAAGTGAGAAACTAAACGAGATCTGTAACAGCACACTTCAAACAGTTTATGGACAAACTAGAGGTCCTCAAGGCCAGACAAGACCTTCACAAAATTGTCCAAATTTATGATTGGCCTCTCCATCATATTATTCATACTCACATGTGCCAAACGTCCACATGGAATTTTCATGTTCGTCATGTAAGAACTGTGCAACTGTACTGAGGCTGCCATTATTGGAAGCAGGATGAAGATGGAGCAGGTGGCACAACAAAGGGTACACATCAACGATGGGGAATGTTTCCACAGAGACACCAGCTTTGAAGGATGGGCCCATAGCCATGAAGAATGGATGCATTTCCTGGAATTCATTGTCGTACCCATGGTCGCCCTCTAAATCAGGAGAGAAAATAAAAAATATGTCACTGTTACAAAAAGGAAAGAAACACAAGAATGTCAAAAGCTGTTAGATTTCCATATAGAATCTGTGCTAGACACACACTTGTTCCTTTTACACAAACCACTGACCGCCCCCCCCCTCCCCCCCCACCCGCCCCCACCCCCAAAGTAAGCATCTGTAAAGTACAAATAGTATTCCAATAACAATGAGAAAAGTCTAAACTCCATTCAGAGCTGAACTTAACATTCTTACAATACATGCCTTTCAAACTACACATATATCAAAATAACCAAATGGCTTTACCTATAAACACATCATGGACTGCTTCCGAACCAAGATATCAAAGTTCACTTCTAATTCCAGTGGAGGGGTTACACTCTAGAGGTGAACTGACCAGAACATAGTACAAACCTCCATTCTTCTAGATATGAGTATTACAACTCAGCCATTTCTGATTCCAAGAAACCTATGAACATAAACATGCCAGTATAATAGGGGCCTTTCTTAGTACACACATGGCCACCTGGGGTATAAAGAGGAACCTTGAATTCACCAAAACAAGTCCAATGAAAATGTTTTCACAGCTGTCCCAAGTCTCTGTTTCACACCCAGAAAATCAGGAGCAACATGTCTGCACATACAGACAGTGCTATTGGATGCCATAGTGAATCACTGCTATATATGAATAATATAATGTCATTTGACACTGGAGTGGCACTGAACAGATTCTACTAAACATTCTAGTATAAAATCATTACGTCCCTACATGCAGACGGAGTCTCCCCATGTAGAAACAAATACCACATAGAACTGCTTGTCTCACAGTTGAAAAGGCTGTCTCGGGTAAAATGGTCTACCATGGCATTGTGGAGGTATCAGTGTTATAAGATTTCTTTTGTTGCAAGCTGACAATGGCTACTAAACTTGCGGTCAAAGGGTGAACAGCTGCACTAATAAATCCATAATCTCTGTCACTCCTGATAGATCTAGTATTAGTAGGCCCTATAGCAGGGAATTAAGTAACAAGCACTTTATTAGTAGCCACTTGTCAAGTACTGTTTTCATTCAAGACTTACACAATCTCAATGAATTCCTTGGTCTTAACAGAACCATAATGCAGAAGATGATAAGAGAATGTTGTGGAGACACTATATAGAATGGATGAACAAAGAGCTGAAGGTATATTCTTTAGTTGGGCCATAATATAATAATAATATACAAACTGTAAATATTTTACACCCACATTGACATCACCTAGATCATTCAGGAGGTGGGCTGCTGTAACCCTGCCCATCAGGCCAACCCAGGCTGATACTGATACAAAGTCCCAGCAAATGGACGGAGATGATAAAAAAAAACTCTCCCTACAGAAATCAAACTTAGGTGTACTGCGTGCAACAGCAAACCCCCAACCACTACACCACAGATGCCAGTGTAATGCCATAAACAGGAGGCAAACAAAGATGCACTCTTGGAGTCCAAATAGTCATTCAAATAGAAAACAGAAACTCTTCTTTTGTTATTGTCCCAAGACATTGCTGGCAATTTCCAGACATATGTAACGGGTATTTCATGTGCTAAACACGTTTAAATACTCTAAGCAACTAATAAGTTTCATGATGAATAGGAGATGCCCACTGCAAAAAAGCATGATTAATCACTTACTAATAATGAATTCATCAGCTGTCTTGTTTGCAATAAAGGAATAATGCAGATCAGCTACAGCAACGATGGGAGGGACCCTTGCATTGTGCTTGTAATGGTATCTCTCTGGAATGGTATCTTTCTTGTAAACGGTGAAATGACTGTCAGGGCGGGTGGCTGCGTCGTTCAATTTCTCAAACACGTTATCAAATTGTCCTACAGGGAAAGAGTATCATTCTCAGCCAAAATATTCTTGGGTAAAAACATCATGAATAATAACAAAAACTAAAAGGAAGCAAACATGCTGAAACATTTTAAAAATTATGTGGCATCCCAAGAAAGAAACTCATTAGATTCACAAAGCACAAACAGGCATTCACCATGTTCAAATGAAAGCTGTCACTGAGAAAGAGCAGTTTTAGTGACAAAGTGCGACTAAAGTAAAGCAAAGCTGAAATTACAGGCAAATCAAAGTCTAATTTGCAATAGAATAGTAAAATAAGAATTATTATTAGCAGTTTGCAACTAATGTCATAGTTTGATGCATAACAAAATAAATTTATGTGAAATAGATGTTAACGCTAACAGACGGAACATAATGGAGTGTCAGATTCCACTGTATCACAATAGTGCTGGGTATCAACTTATATTTTCATTAATTAGATTTCCAGGTCAACTACTTGAAAATAAGCGGGAACAAATGGGTGGACCAGGATCTCCGGCCCGCTCAGCATGAGCAACATAATCTCATTCCCATACTTGTTTCCCACTTGACTTGCTTGCTGCTGGTTGATTTAAATATTGATTTACATCAGTTTAAAAGTAACCAACGGGTATAGTTCTTAGGAATGTCTAGCTATTCTGAATTTGTGTTATACATACAAGCCCCTTCACCTCTCCCTGTAGAACACTGCACGCGTTGTTACCTATAGGCTCCGTTGTGTCTACTCTACGTTGCCCCTGCTGTCTCAGAGAAAGCAAGCCATAGCCCAAAGTTTGACTTGGGTGAAGAAACAGGATGAAAAGAAAGTCAAGATGGGATTGGACTCCAACTTAATTATTTCAATAAGACGCAAGAACAGGTTCATTGTCCCATCCCCATTACAAACTGCACGAGCTGCGAGATCAGATACATATAGTATGTAAACAATGGACATGTGCGGAAGCCCAAATGTATATCTGGATATATATACAGTGGAATCTTGTTATAACGAGAGGGAGGGGACCAGTACGAAATGTCCGTTATAGCAGGATTCTCGTTGTAAGGGATCCAGTAGTAAATTCAAAGGAAATAATAAAGTAGGCCTAATCTATGAGATTGGTGTTCTGTTTATTTCTTTTTGTCATCTCCTCTGATGATGGCTTTGTTCAACATGACCTCTAGGTCTTACTTGATCAAAAATAGAACCAGGGTTCTTTGTCTAGCGTTAGTGTTGTTGACAGCTCGGCGTTGGCTATCAGACAGAAAGTTCTCTAGGCTAACTCGCCCGCTGTGTTGTCCCCCACCCCATCACACCCCGGGGTGCGTTCTCGCGTCTGCTTGCGCACGTCACACATTCACTCCATCCATCACAGCACTGTGAGTATGACCTCTCCATCCTCGCATTGGAGAAGTGAGAGGCATGTTAGGCCTAGATAATCTGGACTACGCTGGCCTATCACTATCAGGCAATGCGTTCTGCTTCACAACGGCTTGTCTGCGCGTGCCACACCCTCCCCACTCATTCGATCCGGCCTTCATCGTTGGCACACATATGGGCTTTCCCATTCTTTGTTTCGTTTGATCACCAACAAGTTTCTCGACTGGCGAGGTTTTCAGGTATAAATGGCCTATATGCGGTGTGCACAGCAGCAGCAATATTCCGCTATAACCGACTCGCGCGTTTATCTGATTGCGCTATAGCAGTATTTTATTTACAAAGACAAAGAAGGAAAAAAACGGGGATTTAGAATCATGTCTTTATAAAAGACTTCTCGTTACTTCAGGACTCGTTATAAGTGGACCCCACTGTATATATATATAGAAAGTAGGTTGAAAGATAAATAAATCAATGTTGGTTGGGTCTTAAACTTAGTATTTAAATCAGGTACAAGAACTGGAATATCCATATATTTAATTTACATTTGAGTTTCCGCTCAGCATTAATTCACATATTATTATACTCATTTTATTGAAAGGACTCTTACAGCAGACCACAGTTTTTCCTGATGAAGCATTGACAATTTTATGACAGACTTTGGAGAATGACCACAGCAACAACAAAAATCACTCAATGTTGGCAATTTTTTGCAGAAGACATGGTTGTATGTTGTTTATTTGCAGGTCATTGTTGACCTTCTTGAACCATCTATGGAGCCCTGAGGCTGTAAGACATAAGAATGAGGGGGGGGGGGGGGTGTCTTGGAGTGACTGACCATTATGAGCAGTGTAAAATCATGCTTTGCCATGGATATCATTTTAGTCGCAAAATTTATTACAAGAAATTAATTTTATAGTGAAAACATTTCTTGCACTTAAGGTTTTCAAAACATGCGTTCAATTAGCATTTGTCGCGGTTAGAAAAAAAAAAGAGCTTTCTTTTAAAAGCAAGATTGCCATCCACTTCAATTTTTAATAAGTCTAAGTATACAAGGATTTTTCTAGAATACAGCTAACACATGTTTACAAAAATATAGATTTATTAAGACAAATAGATACAAGTCATTGTGCAAAAGCTGAAGAGTCTATGTTCAAGATAGTTTAGGAAATATTTGACAACTACGTTGTGCCATGAAATTTTGACAGCACTTTAGCAATGCCACTGTTTTTTATAAACCAATTAAGCCATCAAGTCTGCACAACTGAGCAATCTCTCTCTTTACAGAAATTGCAAATAAACCAAAGAAAATCATGTGGTTCTGCATATTCTGGTTTAAAAGAAATCACCACTGTCTAATATTATACTGAAAAAACAAAGTCACAGTCGTTGCATGGAGAAAAAGTGCCTTAACTCTATTACTGGCAAGTACCGATGAGATTGGCATTCTCTTTGCTACCAGGCAGTAATTTTCAGATAAAATCAGCAGTTTCCGAAAACAGTCTTCACAAACCCCCAAAATGACAACGCTGAGCGAAAGTGTACTCATTTTAAAAAGAAAGACCTCCTTTAGTTGTTAGAACTCTTTTTGAGCCAGAACAAGGTAAAAGATTATCCATTATTTAAGAACCGCCAGCAGCCACGACTCTGCAAGTTAGTGAAGATGGCTTTGTCGGATCCTCAGCATTTTCCGAACATGGTCTTCGCTAACCCCGGAAACAACGATGCTGAACAAAAGTGCACTCATTTTAAAAAGAATAGAAGGACCTCCTGTAGAAGTTATTATAACTTTTTTTGAACCAGAGGAGCACAAAAGAATGTCCATTATTTAACTTAGAACCCCTAGCAGCCATGACTCTGCAAATCAGTGAAAATGGCTATGACGGGTCCTCTGCAGTTTCCGAAATTTCCAGCAGATTATAGAAGAGAAATGACGTAATCCAAATTTTTTTTTCAGTGTGTTACAGGATAGCTTTTTCAAAGCGCTTTCCAACAGTTTTCTGGTCTTTGTGTCTTTATAATGTAGGCTACTCATTTCTGATCTAAAAGTGCACCCTTGTTCCCAAGTTTGTCAGCTGACGGAAAAATAGAACACAACAGATAGTCAGAGGCCCGAGGTAGGCATCACCACCAAAGGCCAAAGGCATCTTCTTTCGATTTCCCATCCAATCCTTAAAAGTGAAGAGTCAGAGCAGTGGGTTCTCGTGGCCTTAGAGGTTAAGGTGTTCACCTCTCATTCAAAGGTCCGGAGTTCGAATAAGGGTAGCAACCAAAAAATGTTCTTCTCTAAAATTGTCTCCTTTCATCTCCTTTCCTGCTCTCTAGCAATGTTCTGTCGTCTGCTTTCGTCTCCTCTTTCTGCCCCCACCCCCTCACCTCCTTTTCCCCCTCCTCTAGACTTCTGACTCTTTCTGCAGCCTGTCTAAGTTGCTACTCCTTGGCTCCTTCTTACTGCTGTCTTTCAGCCACACCCCTGATCTCCTGGTAGGAAAGATCTACACCTAGCCTTCTCGGATAAGGGCAAAAAATCTCGGCGGGCCCATGTGCAAGTTGCGCACATTAAAGATCCCTTGGTGGTCTAAAATCAATAAGAGTAGGATTCAGCCGAAGCGTGAAAAATTCAAAATTTCCTATGACTGAAAAAGTTTAATGTGTCCCACGCATTCATATATATATGACCTATGAAGTTGCGACCACCGTAAAACACACACATACCACCAAAAAAAAAAGAGAGTCAGAGGACTTGTTATAAACTCTGCTAAGCCCGGTCCCCGTGACTTGACCTATCAACCCCAAGGCCCACACTTTGACTAACATGCATGAAAAGAGGAAGACCAACCACCTGCTGGACATTTTAAAGAAAATACTACAGTAGTCTCGGCCTAAACATATGCCACACAAAAGCATGCTCCGCTCAAACGCACACTTTCGTCATCCGACGGGTTTTTTACTACATAATTTAGATGTACAAACGCATGGTCACTCCCTCTAAACGCACGCTCTGATCCGCGAAACACGCCGACAGCACAGGTTAAGCTGAACAAAGGGAAATCTGCACAGCTTGCATATATATATAAGAAAACAAGCCTAGACAGTATGATATTTGGTGAGACTGCCCCTCACGCCGAAACATAGAGAGTGATGGACAACGTTTTCACACCCAACTTTCCACAGACAGTAGGCCTATAGGTCTAGGACTGGTCGGTGAAATGTTGGGGGGTTGGGGGACTGAAAAATGTTATTTGATTGGTCACAGGAAATGCATCTTTAAGAACAGAAAGTTTCTGACTGGTGTTTGGGTGACTGCATGTAATGTTTAGTTAGACCTAGGCCTAAGATGCGCAACACGGCATGAGAATGCTCGTTCATGAATTTACGGTCGGGGGTAGTCGCTAGGAAAGCCACGTGGCTGGGCCGTCGTCTCTAGGACTATCAACAGTTTCCTCTTACTAGTCTTACGCTATCTGTTCCCAACATTTTAAGGTGCATTAAACCATAACATTGAGTCAGTATTTCTTACCCCCCCCCCCCTCCACACACACACACACACACACACACACACCCACACACCCATTCAACGCATTCTTAACCGCAATCGGGGAATGCTTCACAAAACCGTCATGTGTCGTCACATTATCGGCCCAAAGTGACCCCCACCTCAAACGGAGGTCACTGGAATTTCAAGGCAATGAGACGACTGCGTCCCTTCCTCCCTTTGCAAAGGTTCATGTAAACGCATGCTCCGTATTATATATAAACACACGCTAAGGAACCCTCCCGAGCACCATGCATTTAGGGGGAGACTATACCAATACCATGTAACATATTTTTTAAATATTTTTAATATATATAAGCTCTTAAAAATGTGTAGTTTTCTCAATGAAGAACAAACCTAAACTATAATGCTACTAGTATAGCAACTAAACCAAAGCAAATCTGAAGGGGAAAAGAAAAATATTCAATTGTTTGTATACCAACCTTCATGTGGGTATATTGATGCTACAGGTGATTCAGTGACCAGTTCATACAGCGTTGGTTCAACGATTGCGTCCAGTTCTATCAGCTTTTGACGAGAAACATTAGTGAAACCATGATCACTTGTTATAATAATGTTTATATCATCGAGAATATCTTTCTCCTCAAGTCGAGTAAACAAGTGATCGATGATATCATTAATTCGGGAGATCATTCTTGTCACATTTTCAGATTCAGGTCCAGCTTTGTGAGCTGTACTATCTGGCTCTTGAAAGTAAACTAGACCCAGGTTGATTGGGTGGTGTGGTAAAGTAAACCAATCAACGATAGTGTCAATTCTCTTTTCAAAAGATACTTTATCATCATATGGCATGTGCAGCGATGGTCTGTATGACTTGACAGGATTTTCTGCACCAAACCACATGACAGTCCCACTTCGACCATGCTTGGACTGAAGCTCATTAGTAACCCAAATTGGTTCCCCACCGTCATCATAGTAAGCTGGATCATTTCTGTAGTACGGATCTTTATACTTGGGGACGAATTTCTTTTCAATTTTCGGGTCCTTAAAATGATTATTAAGTATACCATGGTTTTCAGGAAACAGACCAGTAACGAGGGTCCAATGATTAGGTAAAGTGCTTGTTACAAATACATTTTTCAAACCATTTCTGGCATAAACCCCTTCCGATTTGAACCGCTCAAAACTCTTTAAATTTGCATTAGCACGTTCAATATAATCCCATTTAAATCCATCGAATGAGATCAGAAGCAAAGGTGGCACTGTCTCTTCACCGCCACCATGCGCTTCCACTCCAATGTGCGATGGTGAATGATGGAAAATCAGTAGAAGATCTAACGAAAGGAGTACCAACACTGTTTTGACAAGTTGACGAATGGCAGACCACAAGATTATCATCGTCATGGCAGGAAGAATAAGATCAGATCTCAACTCAACAATAGACTAAGTCTAGAATCTGGATTAGTTCTATCTATTCCCTAGACTAGACTAGTTCCAGGTTAGATGGGAATGAATACGAAGGCTTGAGTCAGGTACCAGATTAACTTTTTCTACAAAGCAGTGATAGGAAAACATAGCATTCCGTTTAAAAGACAGTTAGCAATAGTCCATGCTTCTACATAAACATGCAGCAAGTCATTTGGCCGAGTCTCTACTTTCCGCACCGTAGTTACGATGCCATGTTTACAAGCTACACAGCCGGAATCAGCGGAAACCGGAAGTAGCACGTGAACTTAGTAAAGCGCATTTTTACGAATAGAATCTAGATCTTGGCCTACCAACTGACTGCCCACTCGGTATCATGACTTCACGGTACGTCTAAGGCTACTGCGGTCAAAAATTCGTGGCGCAATTTATCCTCAAATATCTCTCTAACAGGAGAATCAATATCACCCATACCTTGCACAGCAGTCTGTATGATCTATTTGTCTCCACAATTGAGGCTAGATATTTTATTTTTTTTTTACTGTTCTTCATAAATGTATATAAAATTATGTAGCCTATTTCATTTCCTACTTTATACCGTCACGCGGAAAATGGGATTGTTCACAACACTTCCCGCTTCTCGCACACATTTTTGTATAGATCTACGTATTTATGGCCTATGTCACTGCTTACAAATGACACGTTTTATATATAGTAGCAGAATTTGTTACAAAAAATTAATTTTGTAGTTAGATAGATCTAGATCTAGATCTAACATTTTTTTGTACTAGAGGTTCTCGAAACATGCGTACAAAAAGCATAAAGGCGCTATTAGAGGGGGGGGGGGGGTTACGGACTTGCTTTTAAAAGCGATATTGTTCCATCTGTTCACTGTTAAGTGTTTAAATCTGTTGAAACCATCCACTTGGATTTTTAATTAGTATTTATCATGTCATTTTTTAGAATACAGCTAACAGGTGTTGATAATTTTTTTGGTTAAATATTGATCTGTTTAGACAAATTAGCCAACAAGTCACTGTTCAAATGCTGGAGACTTTATGTTCAACAGTTGAGGAAATATTATTTGACATTAAGTTGAGGCACGAATTTTTTTATTGTAAAACTATGGTGCAGTAAAACAATTCGTTGAGCAATTTATTGTCAAAAAAATTATCTTCTGAACTATCGAACATAGACTTTCTAATTTTTGCACAGTGACTAAAATTAATTTGTCTCAACATAGAATCTAGATCTAATACATGTGTATGTTTTTAAACTGTAAACACCCGTACGCTGTATTCCAGGAAATCCCTTTATACATGTACTTGTATTGGCCTACAAATTTAAAAAAATGCCATTCGATGGTTTCAACAGGTTGTAAAAGGTTTACATCCCATAGGCTTTTAAAACAAGCCCGTTCTTCGTCCAATCACGACACCGTGGTTACTGAAAGCGTGTTTTGATAACATTAATTAAGTACTATTATTATTATTATTATTATTATTATTATTATTGGGGAGGGGGGATTAAATACATGTAGTGCGGAAGGAAACCTGAAGTCTTTTTACTCCATTTTTAAAACCGCGGTTGCTGACATTAGGCCACAATATTCACTACTAATTGATAATAGAGCGATAATGGGAGAGACAGACAATCACACAGACATTCAGACAGACAGACAGACAGACAGACAGACAGACAGACAGACAGACAGACAGACAGAGAGACAGACAGACAAACAGTCAGACAGATTGAGAGGAACAGACAGACAGCCAGAGGGGAGACGGGGAGCGAAAGATACAGACTGACAAAGTGAGTGAGATGTTCGCCCTATCAATAATTATGTAACGGCAACGTCGATTAGATTTATCGAAGATGCTCTCATGGCACAGGTCGACCACAACCAAGGATGTTATGCAGTAATGGGGGCTGCTGTGTGGGCGGCAACGCACGCCTTACAGCCCTCTCTCACTGCGGAACCATGGTCAACCTGCGCTGTGCGCTGCTAACCTCTAGCACTGAAATCTAGATAGTAAAGAGGGTTTTATTCTGAGGTCCTTGAGATTAGAAAAGTCAGTAGGCTTATTCTTTTTTTTTTAAACCCATTACGAAATCTATCTCATTACTATTACTGATGTCAAAATATAGATGTCCTTGCGACTCCATATTTTTTTTAGATCCAGTACCTGCTTAACAACAACGCGGAATAACTTCTCTGTTCAAGAAAGATGAAGGAAGGAGGGTGGATGGAAAGAGTTTGAGTCTCCTTTGATATTACTGTACCCGATTTAATCTATCGTAGTAGCCTCCACATGAGATCCCATCGTTTATGATCCCGGATCACTTAAAATTCCGTTGTTTGTCGAAAAAAAAAAAAAGAAACAACCCCCAAAACAACAAGTTTTATAACAGACAAGTCACACCTAAGATCTCGCTCTGAAGTCTGAAGTTCCTGCATTTTAGACCATGTTTTACTGAAAAAAAAAATTCATGGATCATCCGCACTCGTATACAAACGATCACATCTCTGCTCTAAATTTCTCGACGAGTGGTACAATGTTCGCCCCAGGCACATGGGCCTTACAATGAAAGGATCACACCCAGATTATAACTTTTTGACGCCTTTGATTTGTCAGAACATCGAACTACCGCAAGGCGTGATTCGGTAGGCAGGGCCAACAAGGCCGCATCAAACGAAATCACATTCAAACTGTGATTTTATCGGTGCTTTTGTTTCCTTGACCATCTATCAGGTGTGCATCCGAATTTGCTAGACAGATTTTGCGCCTGTACTCTGGGACTCTCCGATCACCGTTGTGTAATGTTGAGCCAGCTTTTCATTCTTTGAATTTTAATTGGTGCGTTTACAAAACAATGATGAGTTACGACCTGACTTATGAGCGGTGATTTCGGTCAGAGATTAAGGAGAGCAATAAATACTTGACAGGTAAAGGGGAGGAACAATAAGTGAGATAACGCTTTATTGTTATTAATAGGCTAAGGAACCCAATGACTCAAGCTAACACTTAAGACGGTAGTATCAACATTTTTTGCACATCAATACAGTTTGTTAACTTTTATCCCATTAAAAGAAAGGATACTGTAATCATTATTACCTTTTCCATTGTCAAAACCATTGGGGGAGGGGGGGGGAAAAAAGAAACAAAATTACCGGGCTCAATAATTCATAGACAAAGACATCGTCGTAAGCTATCATTTAAAGCTGATTTTAGGAGGCTCTCGTGTTGTGGGTTATAGGTTAAGGTGTCTGCCTCTCATTCAAAAGTCCCGGGTTCGAATCCGGGTAGCAACCGAAACATTTTGTTCTCTAAAAATTTTCTCCTTTCACCTCCTTTCCTGCTCTCTAGCAATGTTCTGTTGTCTGCTTTCGTCTCCTCTTTCTGCCCCCACCCCCTCACCTCCTCTGCCCCCTCCTCTGGGCTCCTGACTCTTTCTGTAGCCTTTCTACAGCTGCTCCTTGGCTCCTTCTTACTGATGTCTTTCAGCCCCACCCCTGATCTTCTGGTAGGAAAGATCTACACCTAGCCTTCTCGGGACAAGGACGAAGAATCTTGGAGGTCCCGTGTGCAAGTTGCGCACGTTAAAGATCCATCGGAGGTCTAAAATCGATAAGAGTAAGCTTCGGCTGCCTCCCGGGCAAAAATCAAAATTTCCTACCGACTGAAAAAGTTTAATGTGTCCCGCGCTTTCATGTGACCTTATGCAGTTGCGAGCGACGTAAAAACACTTACCACAAAAAGCTGATTTTGACTCTTTTTTGTTCTATCTATTATCTATTTGTGATGGCCGAATTTTGCTGTTCAAAAGGCTTTTTAATGGCTGCATCGATCGACACGCAGTTGTCGCCAAAAGATTCTTTAAAAATTTCTCCAGATCATGACGCCCTTCGTTTTTTTCAGTTTAGAGACAGTTTTGCTGCAAAAAGCTAAATTTCTTTATTTCGTCGATCGCTTTTGTAGGCCGACGCTTCTGTCTCTGAAATTTTAGAAAATCCGCCAGGTTTGATTATTTCAAGTCGTACTTCCGTCCGATACTATCGCGCATTGCCGCGCAATACTGAGCACTATTTTAAATGTGCGAAGTGCGAAACGTATAGATCTAGACCATTTAATTTTTTGCATCTCTCAAAATTTATTGCTCCATTCCAGCACAGTGTAAATACAATAGGCCAGTGACTTTCAGTTGATGTTAATGCACCGGTCATTCCTTTCATCGAAAGGGGGCCCAGCTAGTAATTTATATAATATAATTGTGTGAAGGCCTTGGCTATCTTAAGTGAAGGCCTTTTACCTGTGCTTTCTAGACCTAAGACAGCGTAGTTCTTTACGTTCACAATAACACATGAAAGCTAGTAATGGCACACCCCTTGAATCATGCTATCATAGTGTCAAATTCAATACTTTGTGGCATGTTTTAATTATAACGAATCCTTTCAGCAGGATCTTATAGAAAGATTTACTCTCCTGTCACTCGGCAAGACAACTGGGTTTTTGATTTTGTTGGGGGGGGGGGGGGA
>NW_004797630.1:484333-486063 GCF_000002075.1 Aplysia californica | reverse complement strand
GGACTGTCCGATTGCCTTTGAGTAATGTTGAGGCAGCCTTTTATTCTTCGATTTTTAATTGGAGCGTATACAAAACAATGATGAGTTACGACCTGATTGGTCGGTTATTTCGGTCGGAGAGGAAGGAAAGCAATAAATACTTGACAGGCAAAGGGGAGGAGCAAAGGGTGAGACAACGCTTTATTATTATTAATAGGCTAAGGAACCCAACAACACAAGCTAACAATTAAGACTGTAGCATTTGCGCATCAATAGTTTGTAAATTGTTATCCCATTTTAAAAGACAGAGGATACTGTAATTATTGTTACCTTTTCAACCTCCCACCGCCTGTCTTGATTTTTTTAACTACTGGTAAGCTGTGTTTCACGACTAGTCAACATAGGGATCAAAACACAACGTCTATAGACAGTCCTTATCAGACAGCCCCCCCCCCCCCTTTTTTTTCTCTCTCTCTCTCTCTCTCTCTCTCTCTCTCTCTCTCTCTCTCTCTCTCTCTCTCTCTCTCTCTCCATCTTACTCTCCCAGGCTCGCCCCACCACATTCACCCATCTTTATCGCACATATTCCCTCCAATACCGTAGCCCACTGCCCAGCCCTACTATCCTTTGTAAAGAAAAAACGCAGTTGGCACTGAGTGATCTTAGTTGGTGCCATTTTGTATGTTCCACAGGGCGTGCTGTGCGCGGTGCTGCGGAGAGAGAGAGAGAGAGAGAGAGAGAGAGAGAGAGAGAGAGAGAGAGAGAGGAGGGTCCATATTGTTGTAACTGTAAGGTCCTTGACCACAACTCAACGGCCACATACCATCTCCTCTAGCACACCAAAGAATGATAAACCGGCCTTCGTCTTGCGTGATGTTTACACTGTTATGACATCATTTTTATCACAAAGTCTTACCTAACCTAACTTGGGGCACTTTAACAGTCGGTCAGTTACCCATAACAGCTTGGTGATAATTTACTGATGCGAAGCTGCACGACATCGTCCACAATTCGAAAGGCATAGGTTGGTTATAAAGAACAAACTGATCAAGAGGTAGGCCAGACTACATCATAGTGCGACTAATGGCTTCTGTGATCTATAGAATCTAGCAGTAACGCGCGTTGCCGTTGCACGTTATAGAAGATGTCGATTCCCACCGTGGAAGATTTCTCTTATCGAGTACCTGTATCTCTGTCTGTTGAGACGTTGTATTTGTACTTAGCCTCTGTTGACCAAGGCAATTCCCACCGTGGAAGATTTATCTTATCGAGTACCTGTATCTCTGTCTGTTAAGACGTTGTATTTGTACTTAGCCTCTGTTGACCAAGGCAGAGAGCAGGGTAAAAGCAGCCTGCCTCCAAAACGATCTAAATTGTGTCGCGGGGCGTAACACGTCTCTACACTTAGTGACTAACTTTTTCACAGCCCGACTTTCTATCTACCCTCAGGAAAGCCGGATCGGATACGCATCCATGAATATATTAATTTCTAAATGTTCATTTCAAAAGAACAATATATCGTTCTTTAGGAAACGTTTTATCTTTGCAGTCATCTGTTGGCAATTTGGATCTACATGTCAGCCGTACCCAGCCAGTCTACATCAGTGCTTGCCAACCTGGGCATTTTGGTGGGTGGTAGGGATCGCCCGGGCAGTGACTGGGATTATTAATGCCCCGCTTTGAATTATATGCAAGTGGGCGATACGAAAATGTTAGCCTCTCATCAAAGGCGACAAAAGTGGGCTCTGGCT
>NW_004797630.1:481248-484133 GCF_000002075.1 Aplysia californica | reverse complement strand
GGTGAGGACAGAAAGTGAGAAAGAGAGAGAGACAGAAAGAGAGAGACTTAGATCATTTGGAGAGAAAGAGAGCTCTACTGGATTTGTAAAACCATTATCATGTTTTCTTACATAGATCTATTATGCTTCACACTTCCTCATGTTCTAAGACAGTTATTAACCAGCATGTTTGGTGTAACGAATTATAGGCACTCTGCCAGTTGCATTCAAGAGATATGATTTCAATTGTCGCCTTATGGTGAGGTTTTCTTATCGAGTACGGTACCTTCATATTGCTAATTGTAAGATCGTGCAGCGGCAGGTATGTACCTCCAAAAATAAAGAAAGAAAGATATAAAAGAAGTTTTTTACCATCTAGAATAAGACTATTGTCAGAATGAGCATGGATGTGTGTGGCTCTTTAGAGTATATTGTATCTATATAACTCCAAAGGTCTTGTAATTAAATTCCTGCATGTGGTTGAATGATGCATTTGATGTGAAAGTACATTTTTTCAGCTTAACATCTCTTTTCGTTTCGAATTTTAATGACAGTAGCCTTATGTTTAGATCTAATTAAAATTTTTATGTACCCTTGCATGTGTTTTTACGGTCCTGTACAGCCAAGAAAAATTTCCCTCAGGGATAATAAAGTATTATCTTATCTTATCTTATGATCTGCTGGGTCTTTGCCCCCGCCCTCTCAGCCCGTGTTGACCCTGTCGGGCAAGGTCAAACTAGCCCACCTCTTTAAATTGTCAAAGGTGTAACTTAGTGTAAGTCGTGTCCGCTTGTCTCGCAGTCCTACATACTACACACACAGGGGTTGTGAAGTTACGGTAACAAATAAAAGGACTGTAGTTTACATGCATGGGGTTTGGGTTGTTTTGTTTTTTGTTTTGTTTTTGTTTGTTTTTTTGTTTTTGTTTTTTTTTTGTTTTTTTGGGGGGAGCCAACATCTGATTTATGCCAAAATACCTTTCTCTTCATTTAGAAATACAATTTAAGTAACAAAACTAAAAATAAATAAAACCATTACAACATTTTATACTTGCTTTTTGGGATATATAAGGAAAATATATAATAAATATAAATCAAACATCTAACAGAGTAAGACAGAAATCAGTTGTGCAGTTTTATTTTAATTTTTTTTTTTTTTTTGCGAGTAAAAATATGGCAGAAAACATTACAACATTGGATATTCTTCTGGAATATTAAGTATTCAATGTTTAGATCAAGCATCAAACATAGCAATCAGAGCCCTGCAATCCACATTTTTGCAGTTGCTTGCCTATGTACGAGTCAGAAATCTGAAACAAGCTTTTATCACAGAATAAATTGTTGAAGTCAATAAATCAAACCAAAACAGCATAGATGGATGGATGTGATGTGCATAAGTTTGAAACGAAAACTAGATAGTCGCTTGACAAAATACATGCAAGTATAACAATATTTAAAGTTCAATTTACTGTTTATTTGCGTGTTTAGTATGTACCCAGTACCCACATACCGTCCTTATTGTAGGTTGAAGAAATTTTTCTTCTGCTTCCAGTACAAGCCATCAGATGAAGCAAACCTAACACAATACCCCTTTGTCTACTGAGTCCTGGCCCCTTTTGAAGGAAACAGTAGTTTGGATGGAAGCAAAGAAAGCTTATTTCAGGAGAAGGAAAACATTCTTAGAAGAAAAAGGGGTTTCAAGACTATTTAGATTTATTATGTAAAAGGTCACTAAGACAATTTTCAAAAGACTAACTGCTATGATATCGAATCTACAAGAGTCGATTCAATCAACTTTGGTTACTGCAAAATATCTGAATGTCTTTGGAACAAAGGCAAGTTATCCTTGTTTAACAGCACTGTGCTGACGAGAGTTCATGTATACAACGTTTATATCAGAGCTGAACTGTTAATTTAAGGTCTGTACCGATATTTCCCATTTAAGGCAACACATCAATTGTTTGCCGATAACAGGCTCGCCGGCCAAAATTAATTGCTGTAAAGTGTCACTGATATCTCTGCAAGAAAAACGGTCTACATAAACTAATCTGCCAAGCCAAGAAGTAGCAGAGACTAAAGAGTATTCGAATCACCAATCACATGGTTTCTCCATTGGGACATGGACTTATTATTATAAGTCAGCAGCCAAGAATGAATATTGTACACTCTTATTCACATACACAAAATGTCTAGGCTTTTATCAAAACTGCTATTATTTATGACACTTTTAAAAGTCCTCAAATTTTGGCAAGTTCATAAGCACACAAAGAGGTCATGACAACTCCATACCATATATATATGTTTTCGAGAGAAGACTCATTGCATAAAGATATAAATAAAAACCAGACAAAAACTTGAGCTGCTCAACTAAAGGGGCTTCTCTGTAACAGCACCCTAAGAAAAATGCATTATGTGTCAAGACGCGGTGGAATCAGGCGTTCGTCAATTTTTAGGCATGTGGATTCGAATTGTTGATGCCATCTTTAAAGTCAGTTCATGTGTCTTGCTTTCACTGGAAAAAAAGATCCATCTATCTTGAATAGAAGACGAAATGTCTGCAACTGAAGGAGGTGGTGGCCGCCTGGTTTCTGATTGTAATATTAGTGAGAAAATGGTGACTTCCATAGCTTTAGCCTAGCCTTAAAAACTAAAAACTTACATTTTTTTGTGCCTTTAATTTAAAAAAACATATTCAAGAAAATCCGCACAGAAATACGTTTTAAATGGATATAAAAGGTGTTTAGTCCAACAACAAAAAATGATAAAAATTGCCGAACCGGAGAGAAAAAAGGCAGATTTCTTTGATTTCATTGGATCTATTTTGAAGAGGGCCTGAATTCATTCATCTCAATGCCTCACTTATATGTTTTAAAAAATTATATTATACTTTGCATACAAGTATATACA
>NW_004797630.1:472715-481075 GCF_000002075.1 Aplysia californica | reverse complement strand
ATAGAGAGAGAGAGAGAGAGAGAGAGAGAGAGAGAAAGAGAGAGAGAGAGAGAGAGAGAGAGAGAGAGAGAGAGAGAGGGAGAGAGAGAGGGAGAGAGAGAGGGAGAGAGAGAGTATTATATATACAGGGTGATCAAAAAAAAACTTTACTTCTTGTTTTGTAAATATCTTCCTCCATACTGAAGTTTTGCGTTTCAGATTTGAACATAACTTTCGGAAGCCAAAAGGAATTTGTCTGATATGTATTTTAGATAAGTCTATTGAATGGTTTTGCTCTTTATAGAGCATTTTAAAAAACAACTCATTTTCAACCTTGTCGACATTTTCATAGCATGGGGCACCAGTACGCATTTGGGCCTACCACTAAATATGGCAACAATCACGCCATATTGCAAGCTACAGCAGTCTAACAAGTCAACAGAAGTCTGCAGATATTATTTTTCCCAAAATTTATTTGTTTGCCTGCTGAGATCATGGCTATGTTTAGTAAAGAGCAGAGAGCTTTTCGTATTGACCATTACCTCTCCACAAACTCACCATCCCTGACATTTCGTAAGTTCTGCGCACGGCATGGAGAGAATGCTTAGGTGCCCTCAAGACTTTTGGCGTCATGAGTAGAGAAGTTCCGTCAGTTTGGATCTATAGCGAATCAGAACTAAAAAGTTCTTTAAAAAATGACCACTTCGTGTCGAACACGCACCATGCGCAGCCCTTTAAACGTCACCAGAGTGCAGATTTCAGTAGCCGAGTCCCATGAGACGTTTGTCCGTAGACGATCTGCAGCTAGGACTTTCCTACACATCAACAGTCTACATTCTCATGGCAGATCTTAAACTGCGACTATACCCTGTTCATCTTCGCTAGACCGAGATGACATGGATCAGAGCATGGCAATGTGTTCATGACTCCTCGATTGTCTTGTAAAGAGGGATCATTTCCTCGATGACATTTGGTTTATTGCAAAGCACATATTCACCCTGCGGGATATGTTAGCTCCAAAATGCTGTCTATTGGGCACCCCACTCTATTGTCTCTAGAAGCCACTTCTTTGTGAACATGTACAGTGTACATGTATGTGGCTTTTAAAAACTCATGGTTTGGCAGGTCCTTGTGTTAGGGCGCCACTGAACATTTCGAACGACGCGTTAAAAATGTGTCGAGTCTAAAGGAGCACTGCTTCTAGGAATTTCAGAATGAAATCCTTAGGTTTTTAGAACTCTGTAAAAGAAATTAAATATTTTTTTAATGTCACAGGGATGGAAAATTAATGTTAAAGAGAAAATAAAGAAAAGGTCAACTAATCTTTTCACGACTTCTTTTACAAGATTTTTAGATCTAGGTGAACTTTGCGTTTTGGGGTGCTTTTTTCTTTTAGCCGTTTCCGTTTTGAAAACATGTTTCTTCTACGTGGAGTTTATATCAAACAAATTCCTTTTTAATGAATTATGTCTGTTCCAAATTACAGCATTCTAGAACAATTTTTGCGCGAGATATTCAGAAAAAAAGTTGTAAAGTTGCTTTTGGATCACCTTTTGGATATATATATATGTGTGTGTGTGTGTGTGTGTGTGTGTGTGTGTGTGTGTGTGTGTGTGTGTGTGTGTGTGTGTGTGTGTGTGTGTGTCTTTGCGTAGTTATGTAGACAAAAGTATATTTACACACTCACGTTATGTAGACATGCCCCGTTATGTAGACCTCCACATAATGTTTTAAGGTCACCATCGCATTTCCCGCCAAAAATTACATCATGTGTTAAAATATTTTTGAATTTGGTTCCGGTCCGAATAACGCTGTTATTTCGTTATTTCTATACACAACGCTATACACACTTCGAGTGTGTGCAGACTTTTTGGTGTCCACATAACGACAGCAGCTTTCTGATTTGTGTATCGCCATGTGTGTGTGTGAGACGGCACGTGGCGGATCCATCTAGGAGTTGGAATCCAGAAGCCTTCTCTGCTGTACATCATGGAGCAACGCTCTGCAGTTAGTTTAACAAGAGTTTTACGGCGCTGGCAACATCTTACGGCCACATGCACGCATGAAACACAAGGTGATTGCATTCACAACAGCTCACTGCACGGCTTTATTTTACTTTTAAAGTAAAGGAAAACATCTCATGGTAAAAAAAAAAATGTTTTAAAAAGATTAGAAAATAAAAACAGATGCATTTTAAAACAAAAAGTATCTACTTTTTAGAATACAGGCTAATGACTTTTATAGATTTGAGAATTCTATTTGGATCAACGACGGAGAACAGACCTTTTAATTTTGTGCATTTAAAATATTTACTTCGGGTCTCTCCAAAGTCCGGACATTCTAATGTGTCTAATGGTTAAGTCTGTATCGCATCTGACACAGAGCGGTTTCTCATCTCAACGCAGGAGATATCCATGGGTCACCGAAGCATATATCTAAATACGTAAACGAGTAAAAACTTCTTCGTCTGTTCTCGAAAGACCAGAAGATTTTCGTGGGTCCAGTGTGGACACTGTGAAGCTTGTTGGTAGTTGTTTACTTTAGCTTTTATCCCACAGCCTGGAGATGTAGTGAAGGAAATAATTCTCAACAGCAATTTAACTAGATTTTCTATTTTCGGGTTTCAAAGTTTTAGATTGTCTAACAGCAGCAAGAAAATGGACATCCAGGTCAAAACCAGAGGCTTGAGACCGTACGCAGCTTCAAATACCAGCGTGCAATAGTGACAGGCAAAGGATCAAAACCAGAAGAGGGCAAACTTCAACAGCAATGACCAAGTTGAAAACCAGTTGGAAAGACAGAAATATCACAACCAGATCAAACATCAGACTCATGCATTCCTGGTCATGTCAGTATTTTTGTATGTATGTAAATTCTGGACCTTGAATGAAGACCTTGAAAGGAGGATCAAAGCTGTGGAGATGAGATGCTTCCGAAAAATCCTTAGTATCTCATTCAAAGATCACATCACAAATGATGAAGTCAAACAACGGTTAAAAAATGCAATTGGACCATACCCTGGCCTTCTCACTTTGGTCAGGAAACGCAAACGGCAAACAGCAATGGCATAGACACATCACCCGTTCATCCGGCCTTGCCAAGATGATCTTGCAAGGCAACGTCCAGGGAAAAAGGAGCAGAGACAGACCGACGAAGAGGTGGTAGGACAACATCAAGGAATGGACAGGTCTGGACCTCAAAGACACGCTCTGAAGAGCGGAAGGAGTGTAGGAAGCTGGTGGTCAAATCTTCAAAAGCCCCGACGAACATCCACTCTTCGGGATAGGTGACAGTGAAGTGAAGTAGATTAGTTTTTATCCCATAGCTTGGAGATGTAGTTAAAGAAATAATTCTTAACTGCATTTTAACTATTTTCGAGTTTAAAAGTGTTAGATTGTCTAATAGCAGCAAAAACATCACAGTGGACATCCAGTCAACAATCAGAAGCTCGAGACCGTTCGCAGCTTCAGATACCTACGTGCAATAGTGACAGACGAAAACCAGAAATACTCTCCAGAATAGGGCAAACTTCATCAGCAATGACCAAGTAAAAAACAGTTTGGAAAGACAGAAATATCACCATCAGATCAAAGATCAGACTCATTCGTTCCCTGGTCATGTCAATATTTTTGTATGCATGTGAATCCTGGACCTTGAATACAGACCTTGAAAGAAGAAGGATCAAAGCTGTGGAGATGAGATACTTCCGAAAAGTCTTTAGTATCTCATAAAAAGATCACATCACAAATGATGAAGTCGAACAACGGATCAAAAATGCAATTGGACCATACCCTGACCTTCTCACTTTGGTCATAAAATGCATACTGCAATAGCATAGACACATCGTCCGTTCATCCGGCCTTACCAAGATGATCTTGCAAGGCAGCGTCCTGGGAAAAAGGAGCAGAGACAGGCCGAAGGAGAAAATCAGGGAACAAACAGGCCTGGACCTCAAAGACACGCTCAGGAAATCTGAAGAGCGGAAGGAGTGGAGGAAGCTGGTGCCCAAATCTTCAATAGCGCCACAACGGACATCCGGTCTACGGGATAGGAGAAGGTGAAGTGAAGAAGATTGGTGGGTGGAGTGAGGCAAGACAAGGCATCGGACAGAATGAGAAACGATAATTTGGGAGAATATTCTACGGAGTCTAACGCCAAGTCAATAGCAGTGGCCTCCGCAGAAAAATATGGAGGCTTCGGGGTGGAGCATTTTTGCTGCTTTCTTTTTCTTTGGGGTCTATGACATTACCACACACCCCAGAGAACCGTACCTAGTTTTCCGGGGGGGGGTTTCTGATGGTTGTGGTATGTCTTTGTGACACATTTCTGGAATCGTTTCGTGAAATTAGTGGTAGTTGAGGCTGAAAGTGGGGTTCAAAATATGGAAGCATCCAATAATAAACCCGTCCCAGTATGCTTTTTGAAGTTAAAGCGCTCTGGGGTCGGTTCGTGTTGGAGGTGTTGGAGGCTATTGTTCTTGAGAAATATTGGGAAATGATCCGCACGGTCATCCAGCACAGACCACTCAAAATCTGGGACCAGGTCAGGGGAGTAGAAAGAAAGGTCGATGGATGAAGTGTTAAGGATTTGTTTCAGTAAGTTGAGGATTTACCATTTAAAAGGCAGATGTTGTTTTGAAATTTAAAAAAAAAGTCTTTTATTGTTTTTTTCCTTGTTGCCAAAATCCCCAAAGGAGGTTATGTACATTAAAATCTCCTACTAAGATAAAGGGTCTGTGGACTTGGTGTTTGAGTCATTAAGATGGGTAATATTTTGAGGGGTTATTTGACGGGACATATGTAGCAGATCGTGGTTGGTCTTATCAGGGTGACCCATACTGCAATAGCCTCGAGGGTTGTCATAAGATGTACATGTATTTGTCTGTGGAGGGTGTTGTTGTCGATGTATCGTAGACGGTGGTTCAACCAGAAGCTGTCTGGTTCTCGGCGTGAATGTGATGATGAGAAATTTTTAAGTCAATGTTTGAAGCCGGGCGAACTTTGTCTCTTGGACACAGGCCACAAGTGGGCTCAGTGTAACCTGTATGTGTTGCAATTTTAGAATGGAAGGTCGGAGTCCTCTGGCATTCCACTGCAGGACCGCCATTAGACCATTTTAAAAGATTTGGAGCACAGAGGTCCCGTCTTCTCTGAGCTCTGACTCCTCCTTGTGGAGGAAGAAGAGGGTTTGCTCGGCTGCCGCCCTTGATTGGGCAGCATCCAACCGGGAGACTTGGGGAGGGAGTGACGGCTTCCTTCCTTCCCGGATCGGAGGTGTCATCTTCCAAAGGGAGGGGATATCTGGTGGAGGGGTAAAGGTAGGTAGGGCGAAGGGAGTTGGAAAGAAGGAGGAGGGGCTGGATGAGGGGGAGGGGGCACCTCACACACCATCAGAGAGGTGGGGCGTGGGGAGAGAGAAGAAGAGGGGACGGAGGAAGAGTCCACCTCGTCCTCCCCTAGAACTCCGAAACAGTTGGCGAGTGGCCCCTCGAAGGTGGTTACTACAGGAGTAGGAGGGACCTTCTTTGCTTTTATTGCAGTTTCGCCTGTTGACCACGGACTCTTTGAGTTTGGCAGTAGAAGTACTGGCTGATCACGAGACCACCCGAACTGGACTGCCTTTGCGTTTAACCGACCAGGGACCGGGGTCATAACTGTCGGGTAGACAGTCTTTCGAGGCTTCTGAAATGAGCAGCCATTTCGGGCTTTGTACTCTTGGATGGTGCTTTCTTGGAACCAAGTGTTGGCCGTGGCAATTGTGAACGAAAGAAAGGACTAGCCTTTCATACCTTTTCAAGATGCCCGGTCTTGCCACGACGAGTACACACTTCTGCGTGTCGGCATCACGACTGGCTACGGCCAAACTTCTGGCCCTTGAAGCAGCGCAGAGCGTTTTGCACTTAGGGTTGCATGTCCAGGACCAAGTATGCTGCCCGAACAGTGGCTGGTGGGCAGCATGAATCGAAAGTCAAAACAATTGTGTTCTTTTCAAGGGCGGTCTCGCCCCGCCGAAGAGTCATCTGGCGGGCTTCGACCACACCCTCACAATATAGCCACAATTTTTTCTGAAGA
Source organism: Aplysia californica (assembly GCF_000002075.1). NCBI lineage: Eukaryota > Metazoa > Mollusca > Gastropoda > Aplysiida > Aplysiidae > Aplysia > Aplysia californica. The sequence continues at coordinate 475,025 of NW_004797630.1, read as the reverse complement.
GCAGCCTTTCATCTCATGACTGCGGACGACGCTCTTCAAGCAGTTGTACTTCTTGTGTCTCCAAGATTCACAGGAATACCATGGAAGGTCGTGAGATACAGGGGTCCAGTTATTTCTGTTTCGTATACAAGGAGTGCACCAGAAGACAGTTTTTGGACGTTGGCGGGGATGTATCCCAGTGTCTGTTTTAAAGCATCTCCTGTCATGAAAAGGGTTGGATCTGTGATCTTCTTCTGTGCATCAAAATTGCGGATGGTCAAGTACGGCTGCCCCGGAAGCTCCCAGGGAGGAGGGAGAGCACAATCAGCCGTAAAGGTCGGTTTTCCTGGTTGTCTGCTCGGCTCGGTGGCTACACCCGCTTCTACGAGCCGAAACTTTTTTGTATCGTTGGGGACTGGGGATGGGTCAGAATGTTTTTGGGGATTCAATGTGTGTTGGAATGCTTTTCAACTCCGGGGCTCCCCTCCCACCACTGAGTGAAACAGAGGAAACATTGCTCGGATGACCAGAACTGAGCCAGAGCTACTCCGGAGTTATACTCTCCACGAAGGTGTACTAGATCGTCCCATCAAGATTGACCCAAGGAAAAACTGGAGGGGCTTCAGCTCCAAATCGATTGAGTGGCATAGGCCGCCCCACCCTCCCGTGGGAGGAAAAAGTGGGTCAAAGAGGTGTGTTGGCGAGGGACAGTCCGCAGACTGATCTCACTTCAACTGCCAGTTACCCGGTTTCCACAGGTCGCACCCCACGGTCAACGAGGCGCCCATTCTGTGGGATGGACGACCTCTAGTTTTGCTGCACACGGGGTAAGCGGTGGAAGAAATGATAGAAGAAGGGGAAGGAGAAAGAAGGATGGAGAAAAGGAAAATGCACCAAAGAAGATGTTGCTCATGGATCCCAGGGACAGCGAGTCTATTTATATATCCCCAACCCATGTGTGAATTAATAAACATAAGAGGCACCCAAAGCCTTTAAAAACCGTTTATGCTCCGGAAGTCTCAAAAATCTGTCCTCAGAGAAACTTGCATTTGAAAATAGCAAAAGTTGCAAGAAAAAGTAGCAAAAGTTGCAAGGCGTACGTATAGCTAAAACAATGCCACGGAACTATTGGAATACATTGTATTGTTGCTACGCTCATTGCAATCAAAAGTAACCAATATGAGTTTTGTTAGATCAAAATCAAAAGTTAAATGTGAATGTCTACCCCCCCCCAAAAAAAAAATTGCTTGTAGTACAAAAAAAGTTTATCCCCTGACCACAGAATTCTACACTAAGTGTAGAATTCTGTGCCCCTGACACATGCGTCAGGTCCTTAACTCTCGCTGACGTTGGGCAGGTGTGGCTGGCGTTGTTTTGGGACTGTTCAAATAAAATTTTACACTTTGTTTGGGAATTTTTGCCCCTCCTCCTCCCGCCCTTACATATTTTTAAAACTTTCCTGCGACTCCCCCCCCCCCCCCCCCCCCCCTCAATCCCGTATATTACGTTTTTCGCTTTATAATAATATGACATTTATATTGCGCAAATCCGTGGTACAATCACTCTTCTATGCGCTTTACTTTTAAATGATTAATTATAGTATTCATGAAAAACATGCATACACATACATGTGACAAAATACACGTATTTCAATACGCTATAAAAATATCGGAACTTTTCCAGAAAAACTTACTGTGTCATTTTACCACTTTAACCGTACCGGTGTAATCAAAATTAGACTAGATCTACATGTCAATGTCATGTAACCCAGATAGCTACCAGTGCGAGATGACATATATCGTGCTTGCCGCTCGAGGTCCACTGTATCGCCACAATGCTGTGCTTACCGCTCGAACTGAACTCATAGTGTAGAGTTACTCTCTTTTTATGCTATTAACAAAACAGTTACGTTGCCATTTTCGTTGATTATTTTTTTCACCTTACAAAAGTGTAATCTTACATTGGTTACCCCCCCCCCCGGGCAGCTACTTAAACTTTTACTTTTAAGGGAGTAAAAGGACCCCCCCCCCCCCCCCCCCTTATTTTACCTATTAAGGGGGTGTGGTAGACCGGGGGGGGGTGTTTGGGAGAACTATTGTTTAATATCCCTCCCCCCCCAGAGATAAAAATACCCGCCCAATGATATAACACATATCAAAATCAAGGTATGCGGTGGACGAAGAGGGTATAATAAGGACAACCGGGTTTCGATCAATAATACAGGATATGAGAGTGGAGAAGAAAGTGGGTGACATGTATATGTCAAAACTAGTTCCGATCCTAGACTCGTACGACTGTGTGCTCCCTAAGTACTTATCATAAATAATCACA